>NW_016964734.1:0-748 GCF_001483705.2 Eufriesea mexicana
CAGAGAATAGGTCTATTCGAAATCTATAACCTGTTATAGCTTGGTGAATAGATCTCCTAACGCGTTGAATCCAATGGCAAGTAGTGCCACCTACTTGCCAGAGCATAGGTCTATCCAAAATCTATAACCTGTTAAAGCTTGGTGAATAGATCGCCTACCGCCTTCAATTAAATGGCAAGTACAGCCATCTACTTGCCAAAGAATACGTTTATTCAAAATCTATAATCTGTAATAGCTTGGTGAATATTTCGCCTAACGCCTTCCATGCAATAGCAAGTAGATCCATCTAGTTGCCAGAGAATAGGTCTGATAAAATCTATAACCCGATATAGCTCGGTGAATATATCGCCGAACGCCTTCAGCCTAGTGGCAAGTACTGCTATCTTCTTGCCAGAGAATAGGTCGATTCAAAATCTATAATCTGTTATAGCTTGGTGAATAGAACGCCTAAAGCCTTCAATCCAATGGCAAATACAGCCATCTACTTGCCAGAGAATAGATCTATTCAAAATCGATAGTCTGTTATAGCTTGGTGAATTGGTCGCCTAACACCTTCAATCCAATGGCAAGTACAGTCATCTACTTGCCAGAGAATAGGTCTACTCAAAATCTATAATCTGTTATAGCTTGGTGAATAGATCGCCTAACGCGTTGAATCCATTGGCAAGTACATCCACCTGCTTGGCAGAGAATAGGTCTAATCAAAATCTATAACCTGATATAGCTTGGTGAAAAGATCGCCTAACGC
>NW_016964735.1:0-1160 GCF_001483705.2 Eufriesea mexicana
AGCTATAACAGATTATAGATCTTGAATAGGCCTATTCTCTGGCAAGAAGATGGCTGCACTTGCAATTGGATTGAAGGCGTTAGACGATCTATTCTCCAAGCTATAACGGGTTACAGATTTTGAATAGACCTATTCTCTGGCAAGTAGATGGCTGTACTTGCCATTGGATTGAATGCGTTGGGCGACGTATTCAACAAGCTATAACAGGTTATAGATTTTGAATAGACCTATTCTCTGGCAAGTAGATGGCAGTACTTGCGATTGGAATGGAGGCGTTATTCGTTCTATTCACCGAACTACAACAGGTTATAGACTTTGACTAGCCTTTTTTTCTGGCAAGTAGAAGTCTGTACTTGCCATTGGATTGAAGGCGTTGGGCGACGTCATCACTAAGCTATAACAGATTATAGACTTTGAATAGACCTATTCTCTGGCAAGTACCCGGCTGTATTTGCCATCGGTTAGAAGGCGTTAGGCCATGTATTCACCAAGCAATAACAGATTATAGATCTTGAATAGGCCTATTTTCTGGCAAGTAGGCGGCTGTACTTGCCATTGGATTGAAGGCGTTAGGCGATCTATTCACCTATCTATAACGGGTTATAGATTTTGAATAGACGTATTCTCTGGCAAGTAGATGGCTGCACTTGCCGTTGGATTGAGGGCGCTAGGCGATGTATTCACCAAGCTATAACAGATTATAGATCTTGAATAGACCAATTTTCTGGTAAGTAGATGTCTGTACTTGCCATTGGATTGAAGGCGGTCGGCAATCTATTTACCAAGCAATAGCAGATTATAGATTTTGAATTGACCTATTCTCTGACATGTAGATGGCTGTACTAGCCATTGGATTGAAGGCGTTAGGCTACAGCAAGCTATAACAGGTTAAAGATTTTGAAAGGACCTATTGTCAGGCAACTAGATGGCAGTACTTGCCATTGGATCGAAGGCGTTTGGCGGTCTATTCAACAAGCCATAACGGATTATAGATTTTGAGTAGACTTATTCCCTGTCAAGAAGGTGGCTGTACTTGCCATTATATTGAAGCATTAGGTGATCTATTCACCAAGATATCACAGGTTATATACTATGAGTAGACCTATCCTCTGGCAAATAGATGGCTGTACTTGCCTTCGGTTTGAAGGCGTTAGGCGATC
>NW_016964736.1:0-543 GCF_001483705.2 Eufriesea mexicana
AATATCGTTGTGAGGTACCCTTATTGCATAAATAAAGAGAAAAGATTCTCTTGGCGTGCTATACGCATTGCAGTGCTACAGAAAGTTGCTGGAAAGTTCAATTTTAATGACATTTTCGACTAATATCGTTGTGAGCTAACTTCCTTGCATAGGTAACGAGGAAAGATCTTTTTGGCGTGCTATAGACATCGCAATGGTACTGAATCTGTATGGCAAATACAATTTTATTGACATTTTCGACTAATATCGTTGAGAGCTATCCATCTTGCATAAGTAAGGAGAAAAGATTCTCTTGGCGTGCTATAGGCATTGCAGTGCTACAGAATGTTGCTGGAAAGTTCAATTTTACTGATATTTTCTAGATATTTTCTACTAATATCGTTGTGAGCTAACTTCCTTGCATAGGTAACGAGGAAAGATCTTTTTGGCCTGCTATAGCCATCGCAATGCTATAGAATATGGCTGGCAAGTCCAATTTTATTGACATTTTCGACTAATTTCGTGGTGAGCTAACTTCCTTGCGTAAGTAAGGTGGAAACATTC
>NW_016964737.1:0-2086 GCF_001483705.2 Eufriesea mexicana
CTCTGCTAGCATCTGCTTGTCTCCGTGGAGGCCAGCAAATGCGGTCATGGCAAGTTCCGTTGTGATAGGTTACGGTTGGCTAGGCTAAGTTAGGTTATGATTGGCCAGGATGGCTCTGACTTTTGTGCTATACAATGATATTCGGGGGCTTTCTGTGCTCTACATTGCTCTACTATGCTCTGCGCTACTCTCGGGAGGGCAGTAATAGTGTTCCCGGCACGTTATCTTGTGTCACATTACGTTTGGTTTGGTTAGGATGCGTTGTGTTAGACTAGTATAGCGTCGAGTTTTTGTGCTGCGCCCTGCTCTTCTATGGACTTCTGCGCACTTCTGCGCGCTATCGCAACCCGCTTGTCCCTGTGGACGACAGGAATACTTATCTCGGCACGTTGGGTTGAGTTACGTTACGTTTGGTTACGTTAGGCTAGGTTATGTTTGGCTAGGATGACTTTGACCTTTGTGCCTTGCACATCATTGCAGCGGATTCATGCGCCTTCCTCTGCTCTTGTATATTTTGCTTCGCTCTGAAGAGGTCAGCAGTAGTGGTCTCGGCTCGTTAGATTGAAATATTCGACGTTAGGTTATGTTCTGTAAGTTTGGGTTAGGTAGGGATTGCTATGACTTTCGCAGTGTAGACTGCATTTCGGTGGACTTCTGCGCTCCACTGTGCTCTAATATGCACTGCTTGGCTCTCTGGAGGCCAGCAATAGAGGTCTCGTCCTGTTAGGTCCAGTTATTGTACGTTTGCTTAGGTTTGGTTGTTCCTGGTTTCGTTATAATGGCTTTGACTTTTGTGCTATCCACTGCTATTCGGTGGATTTTTGAGCACCACTGATAACTAATATTTTCTGCTTTGTTCTGGAGGGGCCAGCAATGGCGGTCTCGGCACGATACGCAGAGCTATGCTACGTTCGGCTATGTTACGTTTGGTTGCGTTAGGATAGGGTAGCTTCGACTATTGTGCTATGCACTGCCATTCTATTTATTTATGCGCTCTATTCTCCTCTAATATGTTGAGCTTGGCTCTGGGGGCTGTAATAGTGGTCTCGGCACGTTAGGTTGTGTTGTGTTACGGTTGGTTATGTTAGGTTCGGTTATATTTGTTTCGGATAGCTATAACTTTCGCGCTATACACTGTTATCCGGTGGATACCTGCACTCTACTGTGCTCTGCTCTAATCTGCTTTGGCCTGTGCAGGCCATCAATACTGGTCGCGCCTCTTTTGGCTGCGGTACGTTGTGTATGTTTATGTTACATTTGGTTCTGTTATGAGAGGACAGCTTTGACTTTTGTGCTGTACGCTCCTATTCTTTGGATCTCTGCGCTCTTCTGTGCGCTATCGCATCCTGCTTGCCTCTGTGAACGCCAGGAGTAGTGCTCTCGGCACGTTATGTTCAGTTACGTAACGTTTGGTTGGGATAGGTTTGACTATGTATGGTTGGGATAGGTTAATTTTTGGCCTAGTGTAGTGGTCTCGTCACGTTAGGTTGAGTTGAATTACGTTCGGTTATCTTAGAATTGGCTATGTTGGGGCGGGATAGCTTTGACTTTTGTACTATTCGCTGCAATTCGGTGCATTTGTGCACACCACTGCGCTCCAGCGTGCTCTGCTTTGTGTTTTGGAGGAGAGCAATGGCGGTCTCGGCACAATACCTTCATTTATGTTACGTTCGGTTATGTCACGTGGTGCTATGTTAGGAAGGGACAGCTTTAGCTTTGGCGCTATACACTGCCATTCGGTGGACATTTGCGCTCTGCCGAGTTCTAGTATATTCTGCTTGGCTATGCGGGGGCCAACTGTACGGGTCACGGTATGTTAGTCCGTGTTACGTTGCGTAAGGTTATGTTACCTTTGGTTAGGTTAGGATAGGGCAGCTTTGACTTCTGTGCTGTACACTGCGATACGATGAATTTATGTGCTCTGCTGTGCTCCAGCATGTTCTGCTCGTCACTGCGGTGAACAGCAATGGTGCTGTCGACACGCAAGCTAGAAGTGTGTTACGCATGGCTGCTACGTTTGGATAGGTTTGGTGAGTGTAGCTTTGACTTCTGTGCTACGCACCGCTATACGGTCGATATCTGTGCA
>NW_016964738.1:0-557 GCF_001483705.2 Eufriesea mexicana
TAGGGTGGCTACCACTTTTGTGCTGTACACAGCTATTTGGGGATTTCTGCGCTCTTGCGTGCTCTAGTATGTTCTGCTTGGCTCTTGGAGGCCAACAATGGTTGTCTCGGCACTTTATGTTGAGTTGGGCTACGATTGGTTAGATTAGGCTGGTTCGGGTATGGTCTGGATACATTTGACCCTTTCGTTATAGACTGCAATGCGGTGGGTCTCTGCGCACTATTGTGCTCTAGTAAATTCTGCTTGTCTTCGTGGAGGCCAGCAATAGTGTTCTTGGCACGTTAGGTTGTGTCTAGCTACGTTTGCTAATGTTACGTTTGATTTGGTCATGATAGGCAATGTTAGGACAAGATATGTTCCATTTTCTAGCTATACACTGCAATGCGGTGGATTTCTGCGCTCTGCCATGCTATAGTGTTTTCTGCTTCACTCAGGGTGGCCAGTGATATAGGTCTCGGCTCGTAGGTTGGATATGGTTACTTTTGGTTTGGTTCGGTTCGGTTGAGCACGGCCAGGTTAACTTTGACTTTCGTGCTATATACTGACATACGGTGTAT
>NW_016964739.1:0-489 GCF_001483705.2 Eufriesea mexicana
TTGCAAAGCCTGTAGCACGCCGATGGAATCCTTCCTCCTTATTAATGCAAGAAAGTTAACTCAGCACGATATTAGCCTAAATTTTCAATAAGAGTGAATTTTCCATCCAGATTCTAGAGCATTGCGTAGGCTATAGCAAGCCAATAGTATCATTCATCCTTTTTTTATGCGAGAATGTCGTCTCACCACGATGTTAGCCGAAAATGTCAATAAAATTGAATTTCCCAACCACACTCTATATCATTGCAATGTCTACAGCACGCCAATAGAATCTACCGTGCGTATTTAGGCAGGAAAGGTAGCTCACCACGATAAGAGTCGAAACTGTCAATAATATTGAACTTTCCATCATGATTCCATAGCATTGACATAGCATTGCAAAGCCTATAGCACGCCAATAGAATCGTTCCTCCATACCTATGAAATGAAGTTAGCTCACCACGAAATTAGTGGAAAATGTCAATAAAATTGAATTTTCCACCAATATAC
>NW_016964740.1:0-317 GCF_001483705.2 Eufriesea mexicana
ATGTCAATAAAAATGTATTCTCCAGCCAGATCCTATGGAATTGCAATGGCTGTAGCACGCCACAAGAGTCTCTCCACCTTATTTATGCAAGAAACTTAGCCCACCACGATATTAGTCGAAAATGTCAATAAAATTCAATGTCCCACACAGATTCTATAACATTACAATGGATATAGCACGCCAGTAGAATCTTTCCCCCTTATATATGCACGAAAGTTAGCCCACAATGATATTAGTCGAAAACGCCAATAATATTGAATTTTCCAGCCAGATTCCATAGCATTGCAATAGCTACAGCACTCCAGTAGCATCTTTCC
>NW_016964740.1:380-2410 GCF_001483705.2 Eufriesea mexicana
TCAGCCAGACTCTATAGCATTGCAATGGCTATAGTCCGCCAATAGAGCCTTTCCTCCTTATTTATGCATGAAAGTTATCTCACCACGATACTAGTCGAAAATGTCAATAAAATTGAATTTTCCAGCCAGATGATATAGCATCGCAATGACTAAAGCACGTCAATAGGATATTTCATCCTTATTTATGCAAGAAATTTAGCTCACCACGATATTAGTCGAAAATGTCAATAAAATTGAATTTTCCGTCCAGACTCTATAGCATTGCAACGGATATAGCCCGCTAATATAGTCTTCCCTACTTATTTATGCATGAAAGTTGTCTCACCACGATATTAGTCGAAAATGTCAATAAAATTGTATTTTCCAGCAAGTTTCAATAACATTGCAATGGCTATGGCACGCCAATACAATCCATCCTCATTATTTATGCGAGAAAGTGAGCTCACCACGATATTAGTGGAAACTGGCAATAAAATTGAATTTTCCATCCAGATGATATAGCATTACAATGGCTATAGCTCGCCAATAGAATATTTCATTATTATTTATGCAAGAATGTAATTTCTCCACGATATTAGTCGAAGATGTCAATAAAAATGTATTTTCTAGACAGATTCTATAGCATTTCAATGGTTATAGCACGCCAGTAGGGTCTTTCCTCCTTACATATGAAAGAAAGTTAGGCCATCACGATATTAGTAAAAAATGTGAATAAAATTGAATTTTCCAGCCAGACTCTATAGCATTGCAATGGCTATAATCCGCCAATAGGGCATTTCCTCCTTATTTATGCATGAATGTTATCTCACCACGATACTAGTGGAAAATGTCAATAAAATTGAATATTCCAGCCAGATTCTATAGCATGGCAACGCCTATAGCGCGACAGTAGTATATTTCCCGCTTATGTATGCAAGAAAGCTAGGTCGCCACGATAATAGTCGAAAATGTCAATAAAATTGAATATTCCAGCCAGATTCTATAGCATGGCAACGCCTATAGCGCGACAGTAGTATATTTCCCGCTTATGTATGCAAGAAAGCTAGGTCGCCACGATAATAGTCGAAAATGTCAATAAAATTGAATATTCCAGCCAGATTCTATAGCATGGCAACGCCTATAGCACGACAGTAGTATATTTCCCGCTTATGTATGCAAGAAAGCTAGGTCGCCACGATAATAGTCGAAAATGTCAATAAAATTGAATTTTCCAGCCAGGATCTATAGCATTGCAACGGCTATAGCCCGCCAATAGAGTCTTTCCTACTTATTTATGCATTAAAGATATCTCACCACGATATTAGTCGAAAATGTTAATGAAATTGTATTCTACAGCAAGTTTCCATAACATTGCAATGGCTATGGCACGCCAATACCATCCTTCCTCATTATTCATGCAGGAAAGGTTGCTCACCACGATATTAGTCGAAAATGTCAATATAATTGTATTTTCCAGACAGATTCTATAGCATTGCAATAGCTACAGCACTCCAGTAGTATCTTTCCTCCACATTTATGAAAGAAAGGTAGCTCACCACGATATTAGTCGAAAATGTCAATATAATTGTATTTTCCAGACAGATTCTATAGCATTGCAATAGCTACAGCACTCCAGTAGTATCTTTCCTCCACATTTATGAAAGAAAGGTAGCTCACCACGATATTAGTCGAAAATGTCAATATAATTGTATTTTCCAGACAGATTCTATAGCATTGCAATAGCTACAGCACTCCAGTAGTATCTTTCCTCCACATTTATGAAAGAAAGGTAGCTCACCACGATATTAGTCGAAAATGTCAATAAAATCGTATTTTGCAGGCAGATTCTATAGAATTGCAGTGGCTATATCATGCCTATAGTATATTTCCTCCTTCTTTACACAAGTGGGTTTGCTCACCACGATATTAGTCGAAAGTGTCAATAGGATAGAATTTTCAAGCCAGATCCCATAGCATTGCAGTGGCTATAGCGCGCCAATAGAATCTTTCCTCCATATTTATGCAAGAAAGGTAGCTCACCACGATATTAG
>NW_016964741.1:0-772 GCF_001483705.2 Eufriesea mexicana
TCCACTCGACTCTGGGAAGGCCAGAAATTGCAGTCGCGGCTCCTTAAGTTGTGTTAGGTTACGGTTGCGTATATTATGATTGGTTGGGCTCGTAGATGATAGCTTTGACTTTTTGCTATGCACTGCTATTTGATGGACTTCTGCGCTGCACTGTGATCTAATATGTTCAGCTCGACTCCGGGAATGCCGGAAATAGTGGCCTCTGCACTTTAGTTTGAGTTATGCTACCTTTGGTTATGCTATATTTGGCTAGGGTGGGAGAGGATGTCTTTGACTTTTGTGCTATGCACTGCCATTCGGTGGATTTCTGCGCAATGCTGTTCGATAATTTGCTATGCTTGGCTAGGGTGTGGCCGGCAATAGTGGTTTCAGCATGATGGGTATTGTTTGGTTGCGTTCTTCTATGTTACATTTGCTTGGGTCAGGCTTGGATAGCTTTGACATTCTTGGTATAGACTGTTTTTCGGTGGATTTCTGCGCTCCCCTGTGCTTTACTATACCCAGCTCGCCTCATGGGAGGCCGGCATTTGTGGTCGCTGCACGCTAGGCTAAGTTAGGTTACGTTAGGAAATATTAAGGTTGGTTACGTTAGGAGAGGATATATGCCTTTCTGCTCTACACGTGCATTCGGGGAATTCTGCGCTCTACCGTGGTCTCAAATGTAAAACGGATTGGCTATGGGAAGGACAGCATATGTGGTCTCGGTACTTTACGATAGGTTAGGCTACATTTGGTTTTGTCATGCATTGTCTTGTTAGGTTAGGATATCTTC
>NW_016964742.1:0-604 GCF_001483705.2 Eufriesea mexicana
AATAGTATCTTTCCCCCTTACTTACGCAAGGAAGTTAGCTGACCACGATATTAGTCGAAAATGGCTACAAAATTGTGTTTTCCAGCCACATTCTATACCATTGCAATGGCGGTAGCACTCAAAAAGCATCTTTCCTCCTTTCTTAAGCAAGGAAATTAGCTCACCACGAAATTAGTCGAAAATGTCTATAAAATTGAACTTGCCAGCCAGATTCTATAGCATAGCGATGGCTATAGCACGACAAAAGATCTTTCCTTTTTACCTATGCAAGGAAGTTAGCTCACAACGATATTAGTCGAAAATGTCATTAAAATTGAATTTCCCTTCCGGCTTCTATAACTTTGCAATGACTAGAGCACGCCAACAGAATGTTTCCTCCTTACTTACGCAAGGAAGTTAGCTCACCACGATATTAGTCGAAAATATCAACAAAATTGTATTTTCCAGCCACAATTTATATCATTGCACTATAGCAACCAAAAAGCATCTTTCCTTCTTACTTAAGCAAGGAAGTTATCTCACCTCGATATTAGTCGAAAATGTCAACAAAATTGTATTTTCCAGCCACATTCTATACCATTGCAATGGCTATAGCACTCAAAAA
>NW_016964742.1:718-1309 GCF_001483705.2 Eufriesea mexicana
CAGCTCGCCAATAGAATCTTTCCTCCTTGTTTATGCATGAAAGTTAGCTCACCACAATATTAGTCGAAAATGTTAATAAAATTGAACTTTCCAGTCACATTCTAAAGCATTGCAATGGCTACAGCTCGACAATAGCACCTTTCCTCCATGTTTATGCATGAAAGTTAGCTCACAACGATATTAGTCGAAAATGTCAATAAAATTGTACTTTCCAGCCAGATTGTATAGCATTGCGACGGCTATAGCACGTCAATAGAATCTTTCCTCCTTAGTTAATCAAGAAAGATAGCTCACCACAATATTAGTGGAAAATGTTAATAAAATTGAACTTTCCAGTCACATTCTAAAGCATTGCAATGGCTACAGCTCGACAATAGCACCTTTCCTCCATGTTTATGCATGAAAGTTAGCTCACAACGATATTAGTCGAAAATGTCAATAAAATTGTACTTTCCAGCCAGATTGTATAGCATTGCGACGGCTATAGCACGTCAATAGAATCTTTCCTCCTTAGTTAATCAAGAAAGATAGCTCACCACAATATTAGTGGAAAATGTTAATAAAATTGTATTTTCCAGCTATATTCTACAG
>NW_016964743.1:0-226 GCF_001483705.2 Eufriesea mexicana
ATGCCATTAACAGTTGCCTCGGGCGGTTATGTTGAATTAGGCTATGTTTGGCTACGTTACGCTATTTTGGGTTGGACTTGGATTGATATGACTTTCGTGGTACACAATGATTTTCGGTGGATTTCTACGCTCTACTGTGCTCTAATGTATTCTGCTTGCTCGCGTGGAGACCAGCAATAGTGTACGCGGCACGAAGTGTTGAGATAGTGTATGTTTGACTACGCAG
>NW_016964744.1:0-319 GCF_001483705.2 Eufriesea mexicana
ACAGCCATCTACTTGCCAGAGAATAGGTCTACTCAAAACATATAATCTGTAATATCTTGGTGAATAGGTCGCCGAACGCCTTCTACCAATGGCAAGTACAGCCATCTACTTGCCAGAGATTAGTTCTAATCAAAATCTATAACCTCCTACAGCATGGTGAATAGATCGCCTAACGCCTTCAATCCGATTGTAAATACAGCCATCTACATGCCAGAGAATATGTCTATTCAAAATCTAGAACGTGTTATAGATTGGTGTGTAGATCGCCTAACGACTTCAACCGAATGGCAAGTACAGCCGTCTACTTGCCTGGGAATAG
>NW_016964745.1:0-327 GCF_001483705.2 Eufriesea mexicana
CCTCCTTATTAAAGCAAGACAGCTAGCTCACCAGCGTATAAGTCGAAAATGTCAATAAATTAGTATTTTCAAGGCAGATTCTCAACGATTGTTGCGGCTGTAGCGCGTCAATAGTTTCTTTCCTCCACAATTATGCATGGAAGTTAGTTGACCACTATATAAGCCGAAAACGTCTATAAATTTGAATTTTCCAGCTCGATTCTATAGCTCTGCAATGGCTATAGCACGCCAATAGAATCGTTCCTCTTTATATAACCAAGAAAGTTACCTCATCACGATATTAGTCGAAAACGTCAATAAAATTGAATTTTCCAGCCACATCCTATA
>NW_016964746.1:0-712 GCF_001483705.2 Eufriesea mexicana
CGTGGTGAGCTAACTTCTTTGCATATGTATGGAGGACAGATCCTTTTGGCGTGCTATAGCCATCGCAATATTGCAGAATCGGAATGGAAAGTTCAATTTTATTGACATTTTCGACTAATATCGTGGTGAGTATACTTTCTTGTATAAATAAGGAGGAAAGATCCTTTTTGCGCGTTATAGCCATTGCAATGCTGCAGAATCCGGCTGGAAAGTTCAATTTTATTGACATTTTCGACTAATATCGTGGTGAGCTAACTTCTTTGCATATGTATGGAGGACAGATCCTTTTGGCGTGCTATAGCCATCGCAATGCTATATAATCTGGCTGGAATGTTCAATTTTATTGGCATTTTCGTCTAATATCGAGGTGAGCTAACTTTCTTGCATAAACAAGGAAGAAAGATAGTATTGGCGTGCTATAGCCATTGCAATGCCATAGAATCTGGATGGAAATTTCAATTTTATTGACATTTTGGACTAATATCGTGGTGAGCCAGCTTCCTTGCATAAGTAAGGAGGAAAGATCCTTTTTGCGCGTTATAGCCATTGCAATGCTGCAGAATCCGGCTGGAAAGTTCAATTTTACTGTCGTTTTCGATTAATGCCGTGGTGAGCCAACTTCCTTGCATAAGTAAGGAGGGAAAACCTATCTGGCCTGCTATAGCCGTTGTAATGCTGCAGAATCGGGCTGGAAAGCTCAATTTCATTGTCA
>NW_016964747.1:0-534 GCF_001483705.2 Eufriesea mexicana
GCTATTGAAACGGGCTGAAAAATTCAATTTTATTGGCATTTTCGTCTAATATCGTGGTGAGCTAATTTTCTTGCATAGATACGAAGGAAAGACTCTATTGGCGTGCTACAGCTATTGCAGTGCTATAGAAACAGGCTGGAAAATTCAATTTTATATACATTTTCGACTAATATCGTGGTGAGCTAATTTTCTTGCATAAACAAGGAGGAAACATGCTATTGGCGTGCTGTAGCCATTGCAATGCTGTAGAATCTGGGTGGAAAATTCAATTTTATATACATTTTCGACTAATATCGTGGTGAGCTAATTTTCTTGCATAAACAAGGAGGAAACATGCTATTGGCGTGCTGTAGCCATTGCAATGCTGTAGAATCTGGGTGGAAAATTCAATTTTATATACATTTTCGACTAATATCGTGGTGAGCTAATTTTCTTGCATAAACAAGGAGGAAACATGCTATTGGCGTGCTGTAGCCATTGCAATGCTGTAGAATCTGGGTGGAAAATTCAATTTTATATACATTTTCGTCTAAT
>NW_016964748.1:0-1004 GCF_001483705.2 Eufriesea mexicana
CTCAGTACTCTCATGTCAACTGTTATCATCTCGAAAGATAATTGATTTAACCCTTCTCACTCTGGAAATGCTACATAATTTAGATCACCGTTAAACAGATCAATAGAGCATTTGCAGTGGAGAGTTAGCATCTGAACTTTGTACTGTACTCTCATAGCTTATTGTCTCCAGCGATAATTTATCTTTCGCTCGTCATTCCAAAAATGCAGCAGCATTCAGGTGCTCAGTGAATATATTCATCCAACTACTTCAGTAATGCATTGATGAAAGCATTTTGTGCTGTACTGGCATCTGTCAATATTTCTAGGGATAATTAATCCATAAATTAATCATTCTACAGCTTATATATAACTAAGGTGGACTGCGAATAGGTTAAGCCAATGGACGTGGTACGGTTCAGATTTCAAGTCTCAATGCTGTGTCTTCAATTGTAGGTATCCTTGGCGACAATTCATCATATTAGCATAGCAATATGTGTTAGATCAGATAGGAACAGATAGATGCAATGGCTTTGGTACTGCGTCGATAGCTGTGGCGTGTGCTGTACCATCAGTTATTAATGTCTCCCGATACAACAGATTTATGCCTTGATCAACCTAGGCCCGTCATAGAATACAAATCACCAGTGAAATTTAAATCATCTGTGAACAAACTATTCCAATGATTGCTATATTCAGTTCTGCTTTGTATATACATATCCTCAGTAATGGATCCTTCAATGCTAACATCTGTAGCGGTAATTGACCTATCCAATAACCCAGCTATCACTGATATAGAATATAGGTGACCAGTGTATACACAAAACCAATGGCCGCAGTACTGTGTAGATGACCATTTCCTGTACTGTAATGTTAATTCCAATATCACCAGCGTCAATTGATCTATCCATTGTTCATTCTAGAACTGCTATAGAATTTATGAGATTAGTGAATATATTATTCCAATGTCTATAGCAATCTGCTGAGGGTTATACCTTGTCGTCCGTTGCCAACTGGCAACCTGTT
>NW_016964749.1:0-965 GCF_001483705.2 Eufriesea mexicana
TTCTGCTTGGCTGTGGGGAGGCCAGGAGCAGTGTTCACGCCATGTCGTATTCAGTTATGCTACGTTTGCTTAGGTAAGGTTAGGTCATGTTTCGCTGGGATATCTACGGCTTCGTGCTTCTCACTGTAATACGGTGGATTTCTGCGCTCAACTGAGCTCTAGTATATTCTGCTTGTATCTGTGGAGGTCAGCAACGCTGGCATCGTCATGTTAGGTTTAGCCAGGCTATGTTTGGATGTGTTTCCTTTGGCTAGGTTAGGATAGGCTACATTCCCTTTTGTGCTATACACCGCTATTCGGTGGACTTGTGCGCTCTAATGTGCTCTGATATAATATGCTTGTCGCCGGATAGGCCAGCAATATTGGTCTCCACATGTTATGATGTCTTACACTACGTTTGGATAGGTAAGGCTAGGTCAGGTTATGTCAGGGCATGTTTGACTTTTGCGCTATACACTGCAATGCGGTGGATTCCTGTGCTACGCTGTGCTCTAGTATATACTGCTAATCAGCAATAGTTGTCCCTGCACGTTATGTTTAGATATGCCACGTTTGGTTACGTTACGTTTGGTGAGGTTAGGACGAGGTAGTTTAGACTCTTGCGCTATACACTGCTATCCACCGATATCTGGGATCTACTGCGTTCCTATATCCTCCGCTAGGCTCTGGGGAGGCCAGCAATAGTGATCTCGGGGTGTTAGCTTTTGTTAGGCTTCGTTTGCATATGATAAGTTTGGTTACGTTAGGGCAGTATATCTTATACTTTCGTGCCATCCACATCCATTCGGAGGATTTCTGCGCCCTACTGCGCTCCATCATGTTCTGCTGTTCTGTGGGGTGGCCAGTAATAGTGGTATCGCCTCGTTAACCGCCTCGTTAGTTTGAGTTCCGGTGCCTTTCTGCAGGGAAGGATAGGAAGGCATGTTTAGGATCTCTTTGACTTTTGTGCCATACACTGCTATTCG
>NW_016964750.1:0-538 GCF_001483705.2 Eufriesea mexicana
AAAGTTTACTCACCACGATATAAGTCGTAAATGTCAATGAAATTGAACTTTCCGATCTGATTCCATTGCATTGCCATGGCTATGGCACGCCAATGGTATCCTTCCTCCTTCTATTTGGGTGAAAGTTTGCACACCACGATATTAGTCGAATATATCAACAAAATTGAAATTTCCAGTCAGATTCCATTGCATTCCAACGGCTGTTGCACGCCAACAGAATCTGTCCTCCATATATACGCAAAAAAGGTTGATCGCCACGATATTAGCCGAAAATGTCTATAAAATTGAAGTTTCCAGTCAGATTCTATTGCATTGCAATGACAATAGCCCGCCAATACAATCTTTCCTCCATATTTATGCGAGAAAGTTTACTCACCACGATATTAGTCGAAAATATCAATGAAACAGTACTTTCATGTCAGAACAGTACTTTCATGACAGATTCCATTATATTGCAGAGTCTATGGCACGGCAGTAGTATCTCTCCTGCGTGTTTATTCGTGAAAGTCTGTTCACCACGATATTAGTCGAACATGTC
>NW_016964751.1:0-614 GCF_001483705.2 Eufriesea mexicana
CACTCAAAATGGATCTTTCCGCCTTACGTTGCAAGAAAGTTAGCTCACCACGATATTAGTCGAGAAAGTCAATAAAATTCAACGTTCCTGCCAGATTCTATAGCATTGCGTCGGCTATAGCACGTGAATTGAATCTTTCCTCCTTATATATGCTAGAAAGTTAGGTCACCACGATGTTAGTCGAAAATGTCAATAAAATTGAACTTTCCTGGCAGATCCTATAGCATTGCAAAGGCCTTAGCACGGCAATAGAATCTTTCATCGTTATTTATGCAAGAAAGATGGCTCACCACAGTATTAGACGAAAACGGCAATAAAATTGAGTTTTTCAGCCACATTCTATATCATTGCAATGGCTATAGCACTCAAAAAGGATCTTTCCTCCTTACTTATGCAAGGAATTTAGCTCACCACGATATTAGTCGAAAATGTCAATAAAATTGAACTTTCCAGCCAGATTCTATAGCATTGCGACGGCTATAGCACGCCAATTGTGTGCTTTCTCCTTATTTATGAAAGAAAGACAGCTAACCTTATTTATGAAAGAAAGGTAGCTCACCACAATAATAGCAGAAAATGTCAATAAAATTGAGTTTATCAGCCACATTCTAAAG
>NW_016964752.1:0-609 GCF_001483705.2 Eufriesea mexicana
CTGTACTTGCCATTGGATTGAAGGCGGTAGGCGATGAATTCACCAAGCTATAACAGATTATATATTTTGAATAGACCTATTCTCTGGCAAGCAGATGGCTGTACTTGCCATGGGATTGAAGGCGTCAGGCGATCTATTCACCAAGCTATAACAGGTTATAGATTTTGAATAGAACTATTCTCTGGCAAGCAGATGGCTGTGCTTGCCATTGGTTGAAGGCGTTAGGCGACCTATTCACCAAGCTACAACAGATTATATACTTTGAATAGGCCTATTCTTTGGCAAGTAGGTGGATATACTTGCCATTGGATTCAAGGCGTTGGGCGTTCTATGCACCAAGCTATAACATGTGATAGATTTTGAATAGACCTATCCTCTGGCACGTAGATGGCTGTACTTGCCATTGGATCGAATTCGCTAGGTGGTCTATTCACCATGCTATAACAGCTTATAGATTTTGAATAGACCTCTTCTCTGGCAAGTAGATGGCTGTCCTTGCCATTGGATTGAAGCCGTTATGCGATCTAATCACGAAGCTATGACAGCTAATAGATCTTGAATAGCCCTATTCTCTGGCAAGTAGATGGCTGTACTTGCCATTGGATTGAA
>NW_016964753.1:0-601 GCF_001483705.2 Eufriesea mexicana
TGAATAGATCGCATAACGCATTCAATCCAATGGCTAGTACAGCCATCTACTTGCCGGAGGATACGTCTTTTCAAAATCTATAGTCTATTATAGCTTGGTGAGTAGATCGCCTAACGCCTTCAATCCAATGGCAAGTACAGCCATCTACTTGCCTGGGAATAAGTCTATTCAAAACCTATTGGCTGCCATAGCTTGGTGATTAGATCGCCGATCGCCTGCAATCCAATGGCAAGCACAGCCAGATACTTGCCATAGAATAGGTCTATTCAAAATATATAATCTGTTGAAGCTTGGTGTATAGGTCGCCTAACGCCTTCATTCAATCCAATGGAAAATGCAGCCATCTACTTGCCAGAGAATAGGCCTATTCAAGAACTATAATCAGTTATAGCTTGGTGAATAGGTCTCCTAACGTCTTCAGCCAATGGCAAGAACAGCCATCTACTTGCCAGAGAAGAAGTCTATTCAAAATCTATCAGCTGTCATTTCTTGGTGATTAGATCGCCTAACGCCTTCAATCCATTGGCAAGTACAGCCTTCTACTTGCCAGAGGATAGTTCTATTCAAAATCTATAACCTGTTATATCATGGTGAATAGATC
>NW_016964754.1:0-708 GCF_001483705.2 Eufriesea mexicana
TAATACGTTTAGCTCTCGTGAGGACAGCGGCAGTGGCCGTGGCACGAAATGTTGTGTTAGTTTAGGTCTGCTTATGATACGTTTGGTTATGTTAGGATGGGATAGCTCAGACTTTGTGATGTATACTGCTATTCGGCGACCTTCTGCGCTATACTGCGCTCTAGTATGTTCTTCTTGGGTCTGGGGTAGCCAGCAATATTAGTGCCAGCACGTTAGGCTTTGTTATGTTGCGATTGGTTGAGGAATGCTTATTTGTGTTAGGTTCGGATAGCTTCGACTTTCGTGACATAGACTGCTGATCGGTGGATTTCTGAGCCCTACTGTGCTCTACACTACTATGCTCGACTTTGGGGAGGCCAGCAATAGTGTTGGCTTGTCGTTGGGCTCTTTAGGTTATGTTTGGGTATGCTGCGATTGGCTAGGTTAGGAGAGGATAGCTTTGGCTTTTGTGCTATACACCGCAACTCGCTGCATTCCTTCCGTCTACATCGCTCTACTATACTCCGTTCGTCTCTGGGGATGCCAGTACTAGCTTTCTCGGCGCGTGAGGTTGAGCTGTGCTACATATGGTTAGGTAATGTTGGTTTGGGATTGGTTTGGATAGCTTTGACTTTCGTTATATGGACTGTCGTTCTGTAGGGAGGAATGGCACCTGTGACCGTCACCGCAGGCGGTATCCGGAGACGGATACCGGGACGGTGCATGTAT
>NW_016964755.1:0-590 GCF_001483705.2 Eufriesea mexicana
CGACTAATATCGGCGCGAGCTAACTTTCTTGCATAAATAAGGAGGAAAGATTCTCTTGGCGTGAAATAGCCATTGCAATGCTACAAGATCTGCATGAGAAATTCACTTTTACTCACATTCTCGACTAGTATCGTCGTGACGTACCTTTTTTGCGTAAATAAGGAGGAAAGATTCCATTTGCGTGCTATGCCCGTTGCAGTGCTATAGAATCTGGCTGGAAAGTTCAATTTTATTGACATTTTCGAATAATACCGGAGTGAGATGATTTTCGTGCGTAAATAAGGAGGAAAGATTCTATTGGCATGCTATGGCCATTGCAATGCTGTGTAATCTGTCTGGAAAATTCAATTTTATTGACATTTTCTTCCAATATCGTGGTGAGCTAACTTTCTTGCAAAAATAAGGTGGCAAAATTCCGTTGGCATGCTATAGCCGTTGCAGTGCTATAGTATCTGGCAGGAATCTGGCAGGAAAATATAATTATATAGACAGTTTCGTCTAATATCGGGGTGAGCTAACTGTCTTGTATAAATAAGGGGGAAAGATTCAATTGTCGAGCTATAGCCATTGCAATGACATATAATCTGGTT
>NW_016964756.1:0-211 GCF_001483705.2 Eufriesea mexicana
ATCCATCCATATATCCATCCACTCATACATCCAGCCATCCATACATACAGACATATAGAGATCCATGCATCCAAACATCCCTACAGCCATACATTCGTACATTCACACACACATACATCAATTCATCCAGCCATCCATACATCCATAAATACATCGGTACATACATCCACTCATCCATACACCCATCCATACATCCATGCATCCGTACATC
>NW_016964756.1:8054-10149 GCF_001483705.2 Eufriesea mexicana
CATACATTCATACATCCACACATCCATACATCCACAAATCCAGCCATCCATGCACTCATCCATCAATACGTACAACCATACATACGTCCATACATACATCCATACATTCATGCATCCAAACAACTGTACATCACTACATTCATCCATCCATATATCCTGCCATTCACACATACATCCTTCCATACATCCATACATCCACACACCCATACATCCATAAATCCATACATCCGTACATATATACATCCATACATTCATACATCCACACATCCATATATCCATCCATCCATACATCCATACAACCCTACATACATCCATACATACAGCCATACATACATCCATACATCCATCCATCCATATATCCATCCACTCATACATCCAGCCATCCATACATACACACATATAGAGATCCATGCATCCAAACATCCCTACAGCCATACATTCGTACATTCACACATACATACATCCATTCATCCAGCCATCCATACATCCATACATACATCGGTACATACATCCACTCATCCATACACCCATCCATACATCCATGCATCCGTACATCCTCCCATCCTTTCACTCACACTTCAGTCCATGCACCCATCCATTCATGCACCCACACATCCATACATACACATATCCGTACATCCATAAATCCGTACATCCGTCCCTTCATACATCAATCCATCCCAACATGCATTCATCCATACATACACCCATTCGTACATCCATCATTCCATACATCCGTCCATCCACACTTCCACCCATCCAAACATCCATCGAACCATTCATCCATCCATCCTTACATCCACCGACTAATACATCCATCCATCCATACATCCATACACATATCAATACATACATCCTTACATTCACACATACATTCATCCATACATACATCCATACATACATCCTTACATACAACCGTAAATACATCCATACACTCATCCATACATCCTTACATACATACATCCATACGTCCATACATCCATACAATCTTACATACATACATCCATACATGAATCCATCCATACGTCCATCTTTCCACACATCTATAGATCCTCACACCCATACATCCATTAATCCCACCATCCGTACTTCCATCCATCGATACTTCCATCCATCCATACATACATACATATATAAATCCATATATCGGTACATACGTACATTCGTACAACCATACCTCAAACCATCCATACACCCATCCATCCATACAGCCACCCATCCATACATCCATCCGTTCATGCACACATCCTACCATACATGCACACATCCATACAACCACACATCCATACAACCATCGATCCATACACCTATCCATCCATACATCCAACCATCCATACGTCCATGCCTCCGTACATACATACATTCGAACATCCATACATCCATGCATACATACATCCATACATCCATAACTCAAATACTGCCGTACAAATCATACATCCACACATACATACGTTCGTGCATTCAAACGTCCATCCATCCATGCATCCAACCATACATACATACATCCATACATCCATACATACATACATACATACAACCACACATCCATATATCCTCACATCCGTTCGTCCATAAATCCGTACATCCATGCTATCATCCATCCATACATACATCCATACATACATCCATATACATATCTATACATCCATACATACAACCATAGGCTCATACATACACACATCCATAGATACATCCGTAAATGCATCCATACCTACACCCATGCATACATCCATACGTACATCCATACATACATCCATACCTACATACATCCATCCACCCATCAATAAATCCATCCAACCATACATCCATCCATACATACATACGTACATATATACATCCACACATCCATACGTCCGTACAGAAATCCATCCATACCACAGAACATTCACACATCCATCCATCCATACAGCCATACATGCATAAGTACATTCATCCGTACTGACATTCTTCCATACACCCATCCATCTATACATCCATCCATCCATACATCCATACATCCATATATGTATCCATCCATACATCCATCCATCCGTACATCCATCCATCCATACATACACCCATCCATGCATCCATCGATCCGTACATCCATCAAACC
>NW_016964757.1:0-669 GCF_001483705.2 Eufriesea mexicana
CCTGGCGTCCCCAGTGCCAGGCAGAAGATGCTGGAGCACAATAGTAGAGAGAAATCCTGAGCACTGCAGTGTATAGCACGAACATCGAAGCTATCCTGACCAAACTTTGCCTAACATAACCAAACCAAGCTTAACCTATCTCAAACTGACGTGCCGCGACCTCCACTGATCGCCACTCCATAAAGGAGGAGAGGAGAGTTGGGCAATGTAGATATCGGAGATCATCCGTATATCCGTGTATAGCACAAGTGTCAAAGATATCCTAACCAAAAGCATCTTATCCTAGCTCAACGAAGCGCAACTTAACTCGACCTGACGTGCCGATACCACTATTACTGGCCACCGCAGAGCCGAGCAGAGTATACTAGAGCACAGCAGAGCCCAGAAATCCACCGCATTGAAGTGTATACCAAGAAAGACAAAGATACGGAGACCCCACCTTACCTAGCCAAACCCAACCAGTCGAAGCCCAACTCAACACTACGTGCCGAGACCACTATTGATGCGCTCCCATGAGACGAGCAGAACGTACCAGAGCACACTAGAACGAAGGAATACACGCAATAGCAGAAGTGTATAGCACAAAAGTCAAAGCACCGCTATCATAATATATACAATCTTAACTTAACAAAACGTAACATATCTAAACCTAACGTACCGCGACCCCTA
>NW_016964758.1:0-503 GCF_001483705.2 Eufriesea mexicana
GGGGAGCAGAAATCCGCCAAGTCGCAATGTATAGCTCAAAAGTCAAAGATATGCTTCCGTAACATAACCGAACGTCACAAAGCCAAACGTAAGATACCTCAACCTAACCCGCCTGTGACACAATTTCCGGCCTCCCCAGAGCAAAGCAGCGGAGAATATCAAATTACAGTAGGGAGTAGAAATACACGGAATAGCAGCGCACAGCACGAAAGTCATAGCTGTCCTTGCCTAACCTGACCAAGCGTAACATAAACAACCGAAGTATAATCCAACCTGACGTGCGTACACCACGAATGCTGAATTCCCAAAGTGAAGCAGAATTTATTAGAGCACAGTAGAGCGCAGAAGCACACCGGAGAGGAGTGTATAGCACATAAGTTAAAGCCATCGCATCCTAGCCCAGCAAACCGTAACATAACCAAAAGTAACATAGCTCGCAATAACGTGCAGCGACCATAATTTCTGGGTTCTCCAGGCTTGAGCAGAGTGCAGTAGAGCACTGC
>NW_016964759.1:0-263 GCF_001483705.2 Eufriesea mexicana
TACATCCGTAGATCCATACGTTCCTACATCCTTCCATACGTCCATCCATCCATACATCCACACTTCCATACATCCATCGATCCATACCGTCATAAAACTGTTCACCCATCCATCTGTCCATACATCCATACATACATCAATACATACATCCATACATACAAAAATACATACGTCCATATATACATTCATACACACATCCGTCCATAAATCCATACATACATACACACACACATCCATACAAACGTCCATACATAGGTCCATAC
>NW_016964760.1:0-245 GCF_001483705.2 Eufriesea mexicana
GGTGACCTAGCTTTCTTGCATATATAAGGAGGAAAGAGTCTACTGGCGTGCTATTGTCATTGCACTGCTATGGAATGTGTTTGAACATTTGAATTTTATTGACATTTTCGACTAATATCATGATGAGCATACTTTCTTGCATAAATAATGAGGAACGATTCTATTGGCGTGATATAGCCATTCAATGATATAGAATCTGGCTGGAAAATTCAATTTTAATGACATTTTCGACTAATATCGTGGTG
>NW_016964761.1:0-544 GCF_001483705.2 Eufriesea mexicana
TGTCAACAAAATTGTATTTTCCAGCCACATTCTATATCATTGCAATGGCTATAGCACTCATAAGGCATCTTTCCTCCTTACTTTCGCAAGGAAGTTAGCTAACCACGATATTAGTCGAAAATGTCAACAAAATTGTATTTTCCAGCCACATTCTATATCATTGCAATGGCTATAGCACTCATAAGGCATCTTTCCTCCTTACTTTCGCAAGGAAGTTAGCTAACCACGATATTAGTCGAAAATGTCAACAAAATTGTATTTTCCAGCCACATTCTATATCATTGCAATGGCTATAGCACTCATAAGGCATCTTTCCTCCTTACTTTCGCAAGGAAGTTAGCTAACCACGATATTAGTCGAAAATGTCAATAAAATTGAATTTGCCAGCCAGATTCTATAGCATTGCGATGGCTATAGCACGACAAAATGATCTTTCCCCTTTACCTATGCAAGGAAGAGAGCTCACAACGATATTGGTCGGGAATGTCAGTAAAATTGAATTTTCCAGCAACATTCTGTAGCACTCTAATGCCTATAGCACGTC
>NW_016964762.1:0-725 GCF_001483705.2 Eufriesea mexicana
AGGAATAGTGCTGTCGGCACGTTAGGTTATGTCAGGCTGCGTTTGGTCATGTTACGCTTCGTTCGGTTGGGACAGAGTAGCTTGGACGTTAGTGCTGTACACTGCCAGTCGGAGGACATCTGCGCTCTACTGTTATCTAATATCCCCCTCTTTGATCTGGGAATGCTTGAAATAGCGGCTGCGGTGCGTTAGGTTGAGTTAGGTTACGTTTAGTCAGGATAGATTCGTTTGATTTCGGTAAGGACATCTTTGGCTTTCGTGCTATACACTGCCACTCCATGGATCCCTGCTCTCTAGTCCCCTCTATTACGCCCGGCTTGGCTGTGTCGAGGCCGGAAGTTGTGCGCTAGGCACGATAGTTTGGGATATGTTCCGTCTTATATGGATAGGTTTGGTCAGATTTGGATAGTATTTCTCTTACTTTTTTGCTGTACACTGCTATTCGGGAGATTCCATCGTTCTAGACTGCTCTGCTATTATGTGCTTAGCTCTCGTGAGGGCAGCAATAGCTTTCGTGGCACGTCACGGTGGGTTACGTTATGTCTACTTACGTTACGTTTGGTTAGGTTAGGACAGGATAGAGCTGACTTTTGTACAATACACAGCTGCTCGGTGGATTTCTTCTCTCTGACGTGCTCTAATGTGCTTCGCGTGGATCTGGGGAGGCCAGAAACGGTGGTCCCGGCACGTTAGGTTTAGTTGGCTTGCGTTTGCTTTTATTGCGC
>NW_016964763.1:0-557 GCF_001483705.2 Eufriesea mexicana
TGAATTATCCTAGCATAACCTCACCAAACGAAACATAAACGAACGCGGCATATTTCAACCTAATGTGCCGAGACCACTATTGCTGGCCTCCCCAGAGCCAAGCAGAGAATATCAGAGCGCAGTTGCGGGCAGAAATCCATAGCAATGCAGTGAATAGCACAAAAGTCGAAGATGTCCTAACCTAACCTGACCTAACCCATCATAACCGAACGCAGCAATGCGCAACGTAACGTGCCGCGACCACTTCTCGTGGCCCTTCCTGAGCCAAGCGGTGTGTATCTGAACACAGTAAATGACAGAAGCTCACCGAATGGCGGTGCATAGTACGAAAGTCAGAGCAACCCTGACCAAACTTAACCTAACCTAATATAACTGAACGTAACCTAACTCAACCTGACGTGCCACGAGCACTATTGCTTGACTCCACATAGTCGAGCAGGAAGAGCAATGTATAGCCCAGAAATCCACCGAATAGCAGTTTATAGCACAAAAGCCAAAGAAATCCTAACAGAGCTTTCCAGCCGAACCTAACCGAGCGAAACCTTACTCAACCTAAC
>NW_016964764.1:0-785 GCF_001483705.2 Eufriesea mexicana
GAGCCACCGTCGCAGTGCTACATTCGCTGGATTAATCTATTCACTGATGCTTTGAATTCTACAACAGTTCTAGAGCAATCAATGTATGCATAAGCTATGGTTGAAGACATCAACATCTCCCAGTGCTGTAGTTGGTGCGCTCGCCAGTGGAGCATAGTAGCCATTTGATTAATATATACAGTGATGACTTAAATTAAACAGTAGTTCCAGAATGATCAATGTATGCGTCAGTTATGGCTGAAGGTATTCGCAATTCTCAGTACCGTAATCGGTACATCCCTTAATATAGCAGTTGGATTAAGATGTTCAATGATAATGTACAATCTATAGCAGCTCTAGAATTACAGAATGACGGATCCTTTTTATCTCGAGACATCAGCAATTGCCATGACCGTACTGAGTGCAGCCATCACCACAGTACAACTCAGCAATGGAGCTCTGTTGCCATTGGATTGATCTGTTGAAGGATGATTCATATTCCATTGCAATTCTAGCATGACAAAGGATTGGCACACTATCGCTCAAGACATTTACAATTGGCGACACAGAATTGTGAGTAGCAACCGTCAAAGTAGTTTTGGCGCTGGGCTAATTTGTTCACATATAATTTAAGTCTAACGGCAGTTCTAGAGTAATCCATGTTTAGGACGGTTATGGCTACAGATATTTACAAATTACAGTACGGTACTTAGTACATCCATTATCCGATCACTGTGGCCGTAGAAGTAACCTTTTCAATGATGGCGCAGATGCTATAGCAATTCTGGAATGACAGAAGACAGATC
>NW_016964765.1:0-255 GCF_001483705.2 Eufriesea mexicana
TAATTTTCCAGCATGATTCTATAGCATTGCAATGGCTATAGCACGCCAATAAAACCTTTCCTCTTTATTTATGCAAGAAAGTTGTCTCACCACGATATTTTGCGAAACTGTCAATAAAATTGTATTTACCAGCCTGATTCTGTAGCATTACAATTTCTATAGCACGCCAATAGAATCTTTCCTCTTTATAAGTGGAAGGAGGTCAGCTTTCCACGGTATTGTACGAAAATGTCAATAAAACTGAATTTTCCAGCC
>NW_016964766.1:0-881 GCF_001483705.2 Eufriesea mexicana
CGGGATAGTTTAGACATCTGTGCTATACACTGCTATCCTCCGTCTTCTGCGCTCTACTGCCTTATAATATTCTCTGGTTGGCTTTCGGGAGGCCAGGAATAGTGGTCCCGGCGCCTTTGGTTTAGTTAGGCTACGTTTGCATATGACAAAATTGCTTACGTTTGGATAGTGTAGTTTAGACTTTAGAGCCATCCACTGGTATTCGCTGTATTTCTGCGCTCTACTGCGCTCTAATTTGTCCTACTCGGCTTTGGGATGTTCATTAACAGTGGTCTTGGCACGCTGGGTTGAGCTGTGTTACTTATCGCTAGGATAGGCTAGGAAATCTTGGTTAGGACTTATTCGACTTTTGTGCTGTACACTGATGGATTCCTTCGCTTTACAATACTCCACTATGCTCTACCCGGCTCCGGGGAGGCGAGCAATAGGGGCCGTTGCACGTTAGGTTGTGTTATGCTACGATAGGGTATGTCAGGTCAGGCTGTATTTGGTTACCATAGCTTCGACTTTCGTGCTATACACTGCTATTCGGCGGATTCCTGAGCTCGGCTGTTCTCTACTATATTCTGCTTGGCACTCGGGAGGCCAGGAATAGTGTTCGCGGCACGTTATATTCAATTACGCTACGTTCGGCGATATTAAGTTTGGATAGGTTAGGATATGAATGAGTTGACTCCTGTTCTATACACTGCTATTCGGTGGATTTGTACGCACCACATAGCTCTACTATACTCTGCTCGAATCAGGAGAAACCAGCAATAACACCAGCAATTACGTTCGTGGCGCGATAGGTCTTGTACGGTTTCGATGGTTTAGGATAGGTTAAGATATGTTTGTACAGGATCGCTTTGACTTTTGTGCTATGCACTGTTATTCGGTGG
>NW_016964767.1:0-211 GCF_001483705.2 Eufriesea mexicana
TATCCAAAATCAATAATCTGTTATAGCATGCTGATTGGATCGCCTAACGCCTTCAATCCAATGATAAGTACAGGCATCTTCTTGCCAAAGAAGAGGTCTATTGAAAATCTATAGTCTGTTATAGCTTGGTGAATAGATCGCCTAACGCATTGAATCCAATGGCAGGTACAGCCACCTACTTGCCAGAGCATAGGTCTATCCAAAATCTATA
>NW_016964767.1:405-680 GCF_001483705.2 Eufriesea mexicana
ATAGCTTGGTGAATATTTCGCCTAACGCCATCAATCCAATGGCAAGTACAGCCATCCACTTACCAGAGAATAGGTCTATTCGAAATGTATAACCTGTTATAGCATGGTGAATATATTGCCTAACGCCTTCAATCCAATGGCAAGTACAGCCATCTACTTACCAGAGAATAGGTCTATTCGAAATGTATAACCTGTTATAGCATGGTGAATATATGGCCTAACCCCTTCAATCCAATGGCAAGTACAGCCATCTACTTGCCAGAGAATAAGTCTAT
>NW_016964768.1:0-527 GCF_001483705.2 Eufriesea mexicana
TTTTGCTACCAGCAGCTTCCGTTACATTCCAGCGATCCACTGTGCTCTAGTATTTTCTGCTTGTATCTGGGGAGGACAGCATCTGTGGTCTCGGCACGTTATGCTTCGTTGTGCTACGTTTGTTTAGGTTCCGTTGGTATGGCTTTTGTTTCGATAGATTTGACTCCTCTGCTATGCAGTACGACTCTACGGATTTTTGCATTCTGCTCTCCTATAGCACGTTCTGCTCGACTCCGCGGAGGCCAGCAATAGTGGTCGCGGCACCTTAGCTTTCAGATAGGCTACGCTAGGTTAAGTTACGTTTGCTTAGGTTAGTATAGTACAGCTTCGACTTTTGCGCTGTACACTTCTCTCCGGTGGAATTCAGTGCTCTACTGCGCCCTAATGCTTTCTGCTTGGCTCTGGTGAGTACAACAATTGTGTCCACTGCATGTTAGGCTGAGATATGTTACGTTCGGCTAGGCCAGGCTAGTGCCTGTTAGGCTAGGATGGTTTCGACTTTCGTGCTACATACTGCTATTCGGTGG
>NW_016964769.1:0-521 GCF_001483705.2 Eufriesea mexicana
GGTGCCGAGACCACCATTGCGGTCTTTCCCAGAGCCAAGCTGAACATATCAGATCACAGTGGAGCGCAAAGATCCATCGAAAGCAGTGTATAGCATAAAAGTCGGTGCTACCCTCTCCTCACATGAACAATCGTAACATAACCAAACGTAACCCAACCCAACCTAACGTGCAGCAACCACTATTGCTGCCTACCCGCGAGTCGAGCATGGTATAGTACAGCAAAGTAGAGCAGAGAAATCTACTGAATAACAGTACATGCCATGAAAGTGAGGGCTATCCAAACCTAATCCGAACATGCGCAACCTAAAGAAGCGTCACCTAAATCAATCTAACGTGCCGACACCATAACCGGGCCAAGCACAGCAGACTAGAGCACTGTAGAGCACAGAAGTCCGCGGCTTTGCAGTGTAAGGCACGTTAGTCGAAGATATCCTAACCTAGCATGACCCAACCGAACCCAAACGAACGTAGCAAGACTCAACATATCGTGCCGAGACCACTATTGCTTCATTTCCCAGAG
>NW_016964770.1:0-201 GCF_001483705.2 Eufriesea mexicana
CGCCTAACGCCTTCAATCCACTGGCAAGTACAGCCATCTACTTGCCAGAGAATAAGTCTATTCGAAACCTATAACCTGTTATACCTTGGTAAACAGATCGTTTAACGCCTTCAATCGAATGGCAAGTAGAGCCATCTACTCGCCAGAGAATATATCTATTCAAAATCTATATTCTGTTATAGCTTGGTGAATAGGTCGCCA
>NW_016964770.1:234-498 GCF_001483705.2 Eufriesea mexicana
ACTTGCCAGACAATAGGTATATTGAAAATCTATAATCTGTTATAGCTTAGTGAATAGGTCGCCCAACGCCTTCAATCCAGTGGCAAGTACAGCCATCTACTTGCCAGAGAATAGGTCTATTGAAAATCTATAGTCTGTTATAGCTTGGAGAATGGATCGCCTAACGGCTTCAATGCAATGGCAAGTACAGCCACCTACTTGCAGAGAATCGGTATATTCAAAGTATATAGCCTGCTATAGCTTGGTGAATAGATCGCCTAACGC
>NW_016964771.1:0-266 GCF_001483705.2 Eufriesea mexicana
CGATATTAGTCGAGAATGCCAATAAAGATGAATTTTCCTGCCAGATTTTATAGCATTGCAATGACTATAGCACGCCAATAGAACCTTTCCTCCAAAATATGGCAGAAAGTAAGCTCACCACGATATTAGACGAAAATGCCAATAAAATTGAATTTACCAGCGTGTTTCTAAAGCATAGCAATGGCTGTTGCACGCCAATAGAGTCTGTCCTCCATAGTTGTGGCAGAAAATTAGCTCACCACGATATTAGTCGAATATGTCAGTAA
>NW_016964772.1:0-464 GCF_001483705.2 Eufriesea mexicana
CGAAAAAGTAACTTTTAAAGGAATCGGTAAAGTTCGGAAATTTTCGCCGATCTTCGGTCGGCCTCCGCTATATAAGGGGCCCGCGTGCAGGCTCGAGCCAGTTGTCGCTTCGACTTCGGAGGGTCCTCGTTAATATTTTTCTTTCAGGTACTAATTATTTTTTGTTTCAGCTTTTAATCATCTTTCTTCTTTCAGATTCTATTTCTTTTATTCTAGATTTCATTGTTTGAGCATTCGAATATTTTGTACAATGTTCGAATGCTTCGTCGTTGGTTTATCTGTATATCATCGTTGGCTTGATCAATGGTTATTCAATGGCCATTGTCTACTCTCTTGAAAAATTTAATAATAATTTCTTCTTTCAGGTACTAATTATTTGTTCTTTCAGGTTTTAATTATCGTTCTTCTTTCAGATATTATTTCTTTCATTCTAGTTTTCATTGTTTATGCATTCGAGTATTTCG
>NW_016964773.1:0-587 GCF_001483705.2 Eufriesea mexicana
AAACGTACGTGCATAGACAACCGTTACTGGTCCCTCCAGGGGCAAGCAGAATTTACTGGAGCATCGTAGAGCACATAGGTCCCAAGCATTGCTGTGTACGACGTATAAGTCAAGGATATCCCAACCGAATATGTTCTACCCTAACCTAACCAAACGTAGTCTCACTCAACAAAACGTGCAGAGACAACCATTGTTGACTTTCCAAGAGCCAAGCAAAACATGTTAGAGCATTACAGAGCGCAGAAATCGACCGAATGTTAGTGTACAGCACAAAACTCGAAGCCATTCTTGCCAAACCTACCCTAACGATAACCTAACGTAACATAACAAAGCGCCACGTAACGCAACCCAGCGTGCCGCGACCACTATTGCTAGCCACCACACAGCCAAGCAGAACATACTAAAGGATAGTAGAGCGCAGGAATCCATAGAAATGCAGTGTACTGCGCCATCGTCAAAGCTACCATATGCTAACGTGACTAAACGTAACATAGCCGGACGCACCGAAATTCAACCTAACGCGGCAAGACCACAATTTCTGGTATAGGCAGAGCCAAGCAGAATATATAAGAGCACAGTAGAGCGCA
>NW_016964774.1:0-295 GCF_001483705.2 Eufriesea mexicana
GACTTCTGGGTCCTGCTCTCCACTAATATGTTCTGCTTGGCTCTCGAAAGGCCTGCAATAGTGTTCGCGGCACGTTAGGTTGATATCGATTACGTTTGGATATGCTACGATTGTTTCGGTTTGGAGAGGATAGCTTTGACTCTAGTGCTATAGTCTGCCATTATGTGGATTTCTGCGCTCTACAGCGCTATAATATTTTCAGCTTGGCTCTGGGAAGGCTAGCATCAGTGGTCTCGGCAGTATATGTTGGGTCTGGTTACGATCAGTTATGATGGGTTAGGGCCACTATGGTTAG
>NW_016964775.1:0-290 GCF_001483705.2 Eufriesea mexicana
TTATTCTCTGGCAAGTACATGGCTGTACTTGCCATTGGATTGAAGGCGTAAGGCGATCTAATCTCCAAGCTGTAAGAGGTTATTGATTTTGAATAGACCAATTTTCTGGCAAGTAGAATCTGTACTTGCCATTGGATTGAAGGCGTTGGGCGACCTATTCACCAAGCTATAACAAATTATATATTTTGAATAGACCTATTCTCTGGCATGTCGATGGCTGTACTTGCCGTTGGATTGAAGGCGTTAGGCGATGTATTCACCAAGCTATAACACATTATAGATCTTGAATA
>NW_016964776.1:0-493 GCF_001483705.2 Eufriesea mexicana
TGCTTTTCGGTAGATTTCTGCGCTCTACAGTGCTCTAGTATGTCCTGCCTGGCTCTGAGGAGGTCAGCAATCGCGGTCTCGGCTCGTTAGGCTGCATTAGGTTACGTCCGGATGGGTTAGGTTATGAAAGGTATGGCAAGGATAGATTTGACTTTCGTACTACAGACTGTTATTCGGTAGATTTCTGCTCTCCACAGTGCTCTACTGTATTCTGTTTGGCCCTGGCGGGGACAGAAATAGTGGTCGCGGCACGATATGTTCAGTTATGCTAGGTTTGGTTAGGTCAGGTTGATTCCGGTTATGTGTGGGTAGCTTAGACTTTTCTGCTGTACACAGCGATTCTATGGATTTCTGCTCTCTCCTCTCCTCTACTATGTCCTGCTCGGGGATTGGTAGGAAGGCCAAAAATAGTAGTCGCGGCACGTTAGACTGTGTAAGGTTACGTGTGGATATTTTACGATTGGTTAGATTAAGATAGGGTAGTTATGACTTT
>NW_016964777.1:0-650 GCF_001483705.2 Eufriesea mexicana
TCAAGTACAGCCATTTACTTGCCAGAGAATAAGTCAATTCAAAATCTATAAGCTGTCATATCTTGGTGATTAGATCGCCTATCGCCTTCAATCCAACGGCAAGTACAGCCATCTATTTGCCAGAGAATAGGTCTATTCAAAATTTATAACCGGTTATATCATGATGAACAGACCGCCTAGGGCCTTCAATCCAATGGCAAGTACAGCCATCTACTTGCCAGAGAATTGGTCTATTCAAAATCTATTACCTGTTATAGCTTGGTGAATAGATCGCCTAACGCCTTCAATCCAATGGCAAGTACAGCCATCTACTTGCCAGAGAATTGGTCTATTCAAAATCTATTACCTGTTATAGCTTGGTGAATAGATCGCCTAACGCCTTCAATCCAATGGCAAGTACAGCCATCTACTTGCCAGAGAATTGGTCTATTCAAAATCTATTACCTGTTATAGCTTGGTGAATAGATCGCCTAACGCCTTCAATCCAATGGCAAGTACAGCCATCTACTTGCCAGAGAATAGGTCTATTCGAAGTCTATAACCTGTTAAAGCATGGTGAACAGAAGGCCTTACGCCTCCAATCCAATCTCAAGTAATGCCATCTACTTGCGTGGGAATAGGTCTATTCAAAATCTATAACCTGTTATAGC
>NW_016964778.1:0-218 GCF_001483705.2 Eufriesea mexicana
AAATGGCAAGAGACAAAGCTATCCTGTCCTTCCCTAGCCAATCGTATCATAACCATACGTAACGTACCTCAAAGTAACGTTTCGAGACCGCTAACGCCGCCTTCCCCATATTCAAGCAGTATATACTAGAGAACGGTAGAGCGCAGATGCCCGCCGCAATGCAGTGTATACCACAAAATACAAGGATATATGTTCCTTACCTGAACTACCCTAAACTA
>NW_016964778.1:443-992 GCF_001483705.2 Eufriesea mexicana
TGTGAGAAAAGCGCATTAGAGCAATGTAGTGCACAGAAATGAACCGAATATATGTGCATAGCACAACGATCATAGCTACCCGTCCTAACTTAAGCAAACGTAACGAAGCCTAGCGAAACCAAACAAAACCTAGCGTGCCGAGACCTCTACTGCTGGCCATACCAGTGCCAGGCGGAACATATTAGAGCACAGTAGAACGCAGAAATCCAACGAATAGCTGTGTGTAACACAAAAGTCAAAGCTATCCTATACTAACCTAACCAAACGTGACGTAACCGAAAGTAACATAACTCAAACTTACGATTTGATACACCTACTGCTGCACTCCCCAGAGCCAAGCATATCATATTATAGGGTAGTGGAGCGCAGAAATCCGTATGATCGCAGTGTACAGCAAAAAGGTAAAAGCTACCCTGTTCTAGCCGTACCATACGTAATATAGTCGAACGTAACCGAACTCATCCTAACGTGCCAAGGCCACAATTTCTGGCCTCCTCCGAACGAAGCAGATCATACTAGAGCAAAGCAGAGCGCATAGATGCACCGAAT
>NW_016964779.1:0-1156 GCF_001483705.2 Eufriesea mexicana
AATTGCTAGTATCTCGAGCTATGGCGGACATGTCCTTTGACATTCCAGAGTTGCAATAGGACCATCATAGTCATTGAACATGTTATTTCTGTACTTACTATGCTCTGATGACGAACACAATAGTCCCGTGCTGTCAATTGTAAACATCTGTAGCCATGACAGTAGTATGCATTGACAATTCTGGAGTTGCTGTAAAATCTGAAATTATAGGGGAACAAATTAGTCCATCGACTAATGTACTGTGATAGCGACTGCACTAAGTGCTGGTTCGCCAATTCTTAATGCCTGGAGCCACAATGTGCCTGTCATTTGTCATTCTAGAACTGCAACAGTATTTATTTTATCACTGAACAGCTTAATGAATCTTATACCTTGTTCAGATTGTAGATGTACCAACTAGTGTGCTTGGAATAGTATATAACTCTAGCCGTAAGAGATTTATGAAATAGTCACTCTGGTAATATAGTGTAATTTCTGTCATCATTGAACAAATATGTCCTGCGGCTACTGTGCTTTATTGGTGGATGCACTTGCTACCGCGCTGGGAATTGTAAATATCTCTATCCATAGCAGGAGTGTACCTTGAATATCCTAGAACATCTATGGAATTTAGATCGTCAGCTAGCAGACTAACACAGCGGATGCAGTACTGCTATGATGGGTGTACTCAGTACTGCAAAGTCAACTGTTAATATCTCTAGCTGCAACGAATCTGTATTTCTCCATTCTATAGTGGCTACAGAATCAACATCGTCATTGAAAAGTATAATTCAACGGCTACATTGCTTCGTTGCTGGACGTATCATGTACCGTACTGTCAATTGTGAATATCTGCAGCCACAACAGTACCATGCATTGATAATTCCAGAAATTCTCTTAAACATAAATTAGAAGTTAACAAACGTTTCCAATGGCTACGGTACGGTGATGATGGCTGTATTCGTAGCTGTTACGTCAATCGTCAGTATATCGAGATATAATTGGTCTGTCTATTGTTATTCTATAATTGTTATAGAATCTACATCATAACTGGACAGGATAAATCTACGGTTACAGTGCTCCGAAGATGGATGTACTAATTACCGTACTGTCGATTGTAACTGTCAGTAGCAATGACAGTACTATACATTGATTATCCTACATTTGCTGTTAAACT
>NW_016964780.1:0-344 GCF_001483705.2 Eufriesea mexicana
AACAATCGTAGCAAAACAAATGGTAACCTATCTCAGCATAACGTCCCGCGACCATTACTTCTGTCCCCCACGGGGCCAAGCAGGATATACCAGAGCTGAGTAGAGCGCCGAAATCCAATTCATTGCAATTTCTTGTGTAGAAGTCAAAGATATCATAACATATCCTGCCCTAACCTAACTTAACCGAACGTAGTCCAACTCAACATAGAGAGCCGTGACCGCAATTGTGTCCTTTCTAGACCCAAGCAGAGCATATTAGAGCACATGAGAGCCCAGAAATTCACCGAATACCAGTGTACAGAGCAAAAGTCGAGGATATGCTAACCTAATCTGGCCTAACCTAA
>NW_016964781.1:0-258 GCF_001483705.2 Eufriesea mexicana
CCTAACCTGACCTAACCCAACCTAGCGAAACGTAGAGTAACTTCACCCTACGAGCCGAGAGCGAAGTTGCTGGCTTTCACAGCTCCAAGCAGAATATGCCGGAGCACACTAGAGCGAAGAAATCCAACGGAAAGCAGAGTAAACCACGAAGGTCAAATCTATGCGATCCGAACCCAAACTAACATAACCCAACCTAATGTAGCCTAACTCAACCTAACTTGCCGAGACTTCTATTTTTGTCCTCCTCAGAGCCAAGCA
>NW_016964782.1:0-1228 GCF_001483705.2 Eufriesea mexicana
CGAATTTCGTGCTATACACTGACATTCGTTCAATTTCTATGCTCTCCAGTTCTCTACTATACTTAACTCGACTCCAGGGAGGTTAGCAATAGTGGTCGCGGCACATAGGTTCAGATATGTTACGTCTCGTTATGTTAGGTGAGTTTATGTTAGGACGGGGTATCTTCGACTCTTGTGCTATACGCTGCCATTCCATGGACGTGTACCCTCTAGTCTCCTGTAATATGTTTTGCTTAGAAATGTGGAGGCCAGCAATGGTGGTCTAGGCAGTTTGGGTTCGATTAGCTTCCGTTTGGTTATGTTATGTTCTGTCAGGTTAGGATAGGTTGACCTTGACTTTTGTGCCGTGCACTAATATTCGATGGATTTCAGCTCTATACTGTGCTCTATTATGCTCTGATCGACTCTGGCGTGGTCAGCAATTGTGGTCTTGACACTATAGGTAGAGTTAGGTTAAGTTTCGTTAAGCCAGGTTGGCACTGGCTTGGGTTTGGTTATGATGGCTTTGACTTTTGTGCTATACATTGCCATTCGCTGGATTTCTTCCCCTTAATCATCTCTAGTATGCTTTCCTTTTTGCTGGGGAGACCGGAAATAGTGGTTTCTTCCCGCTAAATTTTGTTGGTCCACGTTAGTATAGGTGAGGTTAGGCCACGTTATGTTAGAATACATTTGGCTTTTGTGCCATACGCTGCTATTTGGTGGCTATATACACTCTACTGCACTCTAGTATTTTCCACTTGTCTCTGGGGATTCCAGCAATAGTGGTCTCAGCACGTTGGGTTAAGTTAGGTTATGCTTAACAGTTTTACGTTTGGATAGGTTATGACAGGACAGGTTTGACTTAAGTGCTATACACTGATATTCGGATGATTTATGCGCTCTGCGTTGCTCTACCATACTCTGCTCGACACCGAGGTGGCCATTGATGGTTGTCTCGTCACGTTATGTTGAGTTAGCCTACATTTGGATACGTCACGTTTCTTTGTGTTAGGTTAGGATAGCTTTGACTTTCGTGGTGTACACTATTATTCTGTGGACTTCCGCGCTCTACTGCGCGCTACTGCATTTTGCTTGGCTCTGGGGCGTCCGGCGACAGTGGTCACGGCTCGTTATGCAGAGTTAGGCTTCTTTGGTTAATGTATATTTGTTCGCGTTTGGTTCCGGTAGCCTTGACTTTTCTGCCGTACACTGCGATTCTATGGATTTCGGCTCACTGCTCTCCTCT
>NW_016964783.1:0-244 GCF_001483705.2 Eufriesea mexicana
ATTCCAATGCCATAGAATCTGGCTGGAAAACACAATTTTATTGCCATTTTCGACTAATATCGTGGTGAGCTAACTTTCTTCCATAAATAAGGTGGAAAGGTGCTATTGGCGTGCTATAACCGTAGCAATGCTATAGAATCAGGGTGGAAAATTCAATTTTGTTGATATTATCGTCAAATATCGTGGCGAGCTAAATACCTTGCACAAATAAGTAGGAAAGATACTATTGGCGTGCAATAGCCAT
>NW_016964783.1:278-812 GCF_001483705.2 Eufriesea mexicana
AAAATTCAATTTTATTGACATTTTCGACTAATATCGTGTTGAGCTAACTTTCTTGCATATATAAGGAGAAAAGATGCTACTGGCGTGCTATAGCAATTGCAATGCTATATAATCGTCCTGGAAACCTCAATTTTTGAGATATTTTCGTCTCATATCGTGGTGAGCGAACTTTCTTGCACAAACAAGTAGGAAAGATTCTATTGCCGTGCTATAGCCATTGCAATGCTGTAGAATTTGACTGCAAAACTCAATTTTATTGACATTTTCGACTAATATCGTGGTGAGCTATCTTTCTTGCACAAATAAGTAGTAAGGATTTTATTGGAGTGCTATAGGCATTTCAATGCTATATAGTCTGGCTGGAAAATTCAATTTTATTGACATTTTCCACTAATATCCTGGTGTGCTATCTTTCTTGCATAAATAAAGAAGGACGATTCTATTGGTGTGCTATAGCCTTTGCAATGATATAGCATTTGACTGGAAAACACAATTTCATTGACATTTTCGACTAATATTGTGGTGAGCTCACTT
>NW_016964785.1:0-565 GCF_001483705.2 Eufriesea mexicana
TGTATTGATGTATGTATGTATGTATGCATGAATGGATTGGTGGATGGATGTATGGATGGATAGTTGTATGGATGTATGGATGGGTGGATTAATGGGTGTGTGGATGTATGAATGTATGGATGGATGGATGTATGGGTGGATAGATGTATGGAAAGAAGGATGTATGTATTGATGTATGTATGGATGAATGGTTGTGTGGATGGTTGGATGTATGGATGGATTGAGGTATGGATGGACGGATGTACGTATCTATGAATTTACGGATGTATATATGTACGGATGCATGGATTTATAGATGTATGGCTGTGTGGATGTATGAATGTGTGGATGGGTGGTTGTATGGATGGATTGAGGTATGGATAGACGGACGTACGTATGAATGGATGTATGGATGGATTGAGGTATGGATTGATGGATGTATGTATGGATGGATGTATGGATGTATAGTGGACGGATGTACGGATGAATGGATGTACGGATGAATGGATGTACGTCTGAATGGATGTATGGATGGATTCAGGTATGGATAGATGGATGTATGGATGTATGTATGTATGGATGTATG
>NW_016964786.1:0-4848 GCF_001483705.2 Eufriesea mexicana
GTAGAGCGCAGAATTCCACCGAATATGAGTGTGCAACACGAAAAACAAACCTATCATAACCTACCCCAAATCCTCATAACATATCCAAACGTAGCCTAACTGAACCCAGTGTGCCGAGACCACTATTTCTGGCGTCCGCTGAGCAAAGCAGTGAATATTTGATAACAGTAGTGCGCACAAATCCAAGGAATGACATTGTATATCTCATAAGATAAGGCCATCCTTTCCTAACCTACCAAACCGTAGCAGAGCCGAACGAAACATGTCCCAAAGCAACGTGCCGCGACCACTATTGCTAGCCTCCCAGAGACAAGCAGAATATACTAGAGTACAGTAGAGCGCAGTAATCCACCGCACTGCAGTGTATAGCACAAAAGTGTATAATACCCTAACCGAAAATATCCGAACCAAGCCCAACCGAACGTAGTCTAATCAAACACAAGCTGCCGAGGATAGTATTTCTGTACTCCTCAGAGCCAAGCAGAGCATATTAGAGCAACGAAGACCTCAGAGATCCACCAAATGGCAGTGTACGGCACAGAAGTCAAAGCTACATTATAGTAACCTAACCTAGCGTCACACAACCATACGTAAACTATCCCAACCTAACGTGCCGAGACAACTATTACTGGCCTCCACAGAGTCGAGCAGTGTGCAGTAGAGTAATTTAGAGCGTATACATCCTCCGAATAGCGGCGTATAGCACAAAAGTCTATGCTACACTCTCCTAACCAGACCAATCGTAACATAACCAAACGTGTCCTAACACAACCTATCTTGCGATAACCACCCTTGCTGGCCTCCCCAGAGCCGAGCAAAGTATAGTGGAGCGTAGGTAAGCGGGCAAGCCACCAAATAGCAATGTATAGCACAAAAGTAATGGATATCCTGCCCTATCCAGAACTAACCTGACCCAACCGAAATTAGATAAACTGCAACTAACGTGCCGCCAACACTAACGCAGGCTTCTCCAGAGACGAGCGAATTATTATAGAGCACAGTAGAGCACACAAGTCCATAAAGCATCAGTGGTGAGCACATACGTGATAGCCATCCAAACCTAACCAGAGCTAACGTAGCCTAGCCGAACGTATCCTATCTCAACCTAGCGTGCCGAGACAAATACTGCTGGCCTCCCCGTCGGCAATCAGGGCCCATTAGAGGAGAGAAGAGCACTGGGGTCCATATAATGGCAATGCATAGCTCGAAAGTCAAAGATATACCAACCTAAGCAAACAAACTTAATCTAACCGAACGAAACATAACCAGCCCTAACGCGCCGGGGCTTTTATTACAAGCATTCCCAGATAAATGCAGGGAATATTTGATCTCAGTAGAGCTCGTAAACCCGCCGAATAGCAATGTATATCGCAAAAGTCAATGTTACCCTATCCTAACGTAACTGAACGTAACATAACTCAACCTAACGTGCCGAGAGCACCATTGCTGGCCTCTCCATCGCCAAGCAGAGCATGTTAGAAGACAGAAGAGCGCAGAAACCCACCGAATAGTGGTTTATAGCTCAAAAGTCAAAGCTATCCCATCCTAACCTTGCCAAACGTAACATAAGCAGGCGTAACGTAACCCAATATGACGTGTCACGAAAGCCATTGCTGGCCTCACCAGAGCTAAGCGGAGTATAGCGGAGCAATGTGGTACGCTGAAATCGCTCGATTAGCATTGTAAATTGAAAAAGTAGGAGAAATCCAAACCTATTCTAGCCTGGCCATACATAATCGGACGTAGACAATCCCAGCATGCCGCGCCTAGCCTCAACTGCTGTCCTCCCCACAGACAAGCAGGACATATTAGAGGAGAGTAGAGCGCAGATGTCCATAGGATGGCAGTGTATAGCACGAAAGTGGAAGACATCCTAATCTAACCCAAAAAAGCATAACCTAACCAAACGTAACCCAGCAGAACCTAACGCGCCGCCGCCACAATTTCTGGCACTCCCAGATCAAAGCAGGGATCATTAGACTGCAGTAGAGCGCGAAAATCCAGCGAATAGCAGTGCATAGCACAAAAGTCAAAGCTAACTTCTCCTAACTTAACAAAACGTAACACAGGCGGACATTATGGAACCCAACATTACGCGCCACAAACGCTGTTGCTTGCATCACGAGAAATAAGCAGAGTATCGCAAAGCAATTAAGAACATTGAAATTGTCCGAATAGTAGTGTATAGCACAAAAATCAGAGCTATCCTAACCATTTCCACTCCAAACTAACCTAAACGAACGCAAGATAGCTCAACCTAACGCGCCGAGGGCACTACTCCTTGCGCCCACAGGGGCAAGCAGATTACGACGGCGCTCACGAGGGCGCAGAAGTCCATGGAGTAGCAGCCTGTGGCGCAAAATTCAAAGCTATCCTAACCAAATGCAACGTAACATAACCTAGCCAAACGTAATATGACTCAACCTAACGTGCGGCGACCACAACTGCAGCCCATCCGGGAGTCGAGCAGAGTAGAGTAGAGCAATGTAGGGCGCAGAAATCCGCCGAAGAGCATTTTATAGCACAAAGGTCTAAGCTATCGTATCCAAACCTAACCAAACGTAACATACGCAAACGTAGCCTAACTAAACCTGACGTGCCAGGACCACTATTACTGTGCTCCCCAGAGTCGAGCAGAGTATAGTGGAACATTGTAGAGCGAAGAGATCCACCGAATGGTAGCCTATAGCGCAAAAGTCAACTCTACCCTGTACTAACCTAACCAAACGCAATAAAAGCAAACGTAACCTGACATAACCTAGCGTGCCGACACCACTGTTGCTGGCCTCCATAGGGACAAGCAGAATATACTGGGGCACAGTAGAGCGCAGAAAGCTACAAAGTAGCTGTGTATATCTCAAACGTCATTGAAGTCCTAACCCAACCTGCACGAACCAAACATAACCTAACGCAGGCTAACTAAGCCTAGCGTGCCGAGTACACTTCTACTGGCCACCCTACCACCATGCAGAACATATTAGAGGACAGGAGAGCGCCGAAGTCCATAGAATCGCAGGGAATGGCAGAAAAGTCAAAGCCACCCATACTTAACCCAAACAAACATAACCTACCCAAACTCGACCTAACACAAACAAACGTGCCTCGAAAAAAATTTCTGGAATTCCCAGAGCAAGGCAGTGTGCATTAGACAAGAGTAGAGCGCGGAAAACCACCGTATAGCTGTGTATCCCGCAAAAGTCGAAGCTACCCTTTCTTAACCTAACCAATCATAACACAACCAAACGTAACTTAACTCAAACTAACGTGCCTAGACCGCTATCGCTGATCTCCGCAAGGCAAAGAAGATTATATTATAGCAATTTAGAACGCAGAAATCCGCCGCACTAACGTGTAAAGCACAAAAGTCGAAGATATAACGAATTAACCAGACATAACGTAACTTAACCATACGCAGCCTAACTCAATCTAAAGTGCCGAGACCATTTTTTCTGGCCTCCCCAGTGCCAAGCAGAGCACATTAGAGAACTGCAGAAAGCCGGAATCCTCCGAAAAGCAGTGCACAAAAGGCAAAGCTACGCTATCCCAACCTAGCCAAGCGTAACCTTACCAAACGCAGCGTAACTAAACCTAACGTGCCGAGACCATCACTGCTGGCCTCGCCAGCGTCAATCGGAGCACACTAGAGAACTGTAGAGCGCAGAAATCCAACGAACAGCAGTTTACAGCGCAAAGGTCAAAGCTATCCTGTCCCCACCTATCAAAATGTAACACAAGCAGACGTAACGTAACCAAAACTGGCGTGCCGCGGCCGCTATTACTGGCCTCCCCAGATTCAAGCAGATGCTACTAGAGCAGTGCAGCTCACAGATATCAAACGAATAGAGGTGTACAGCTCAAAACGCAACGCTATCCTATCTGAACCAACCAAAGGTATCGTAACCGAACGCAACATAACCGAACCTAACGTCCCGAGACCACCGTTACTGGACTCCCCAGAGCCAAGCAGAATATACTGCAGCACTGTAGAGGGAAGAAGGCCACCAAACAGCAATGCATAGCACGAAAGTAAAAGACACCCTGACCTAACCAGGCGTAACCTAACCTAACCAAACCTAGAATATATAAACCTAACGTGCCGCGACCCCTATTGCTGGCTTCCACAGAGGCAAGCTGTGCGTGATAGAGCACATAAGTCCATAGGATATCAGTGTAACCACGGAAATCAAATCTATCCAATAATGACCCAAGCTAACATAACGTAGCTGAAAGCAGCCTAACTCAACCTATCGTGACACGGCCGCCATTTCTGGCCTCCCCAGAGTCGAGTAGAGTTTAGTAGAGCAACGAAGAGGGCAGAAATCCCCCGAATAGCAGTGTACAGAACAAGAGTCAGAGCTATTTTATCCTATCCTGACCAAGCGTAACGTATCCAAGCGTAACCTAACACACCCTAATTTGCCGATACCACCATGACTGCCCCAACAGAGCCAAGCAGAACATATCGGAGGATGATAGGGCGCAGAAATCCTCGGAATCGCAGCGCAAAGCAAAGAAGTCGAAGCTACCCTATCCTAAAGTAGCCAAACAAAACATAATCGAGTGTAGCCTACCTTTACCTAACGTGCCGAGAACACAATTGCTTGCCGATCCAGAGCCAAGCAGAGTATACTAGAGCAAAGTAGTTCGTAGTAATACACAGCATTGCAGTGTATAGCACAAAAGTCAATGATACCCAAACCTAACCCTAGCTAACAGAGCCTAACCCGACATAGGCAAGCTCAACGTAACGTGCCGAGACCACTGTTGCTGTCCTCCCGACTGTCGACCAGAGTATAGTAGAGCAACCTAGAACGCAGAATTCCAACAAATAGCAGTATATAGTACAAA
>NW_016964786.1:9155-10073 GCF_001483705.2 Eufriesea mexicana
CGAGACCACTACTGCTGGCAACCATACAGCCAAGCACACCATATTAGAGCGCTGTAGGTCGCAGAAATCGGCCGTATAGCAGTGTACAGGCTAAAGTCATATCTATCCCATCCAAACCTAGCGAAGCATTACATAACCAAACGTAGCACAACTCAACTTAACGTCCCGCGACCGCTATTGCTGGCCTCCCTAGAGACAAGCAGAATATGATACATCACAGCAGAACAGAAAAGTCCACCGGATATCAGTGTACAGCACAAGAGCCTAATCCACCCTATTCTAACTTAACCCAACGTATCATAAGCAGACGCAACATAACTCGCACAAACGTGCCGAGAACAACACTGCTCTCCTCCCAAAGGCCAAGCAGAAAAAGCTAGAGCACAGTAGAGCGCAGGAATCCACCGAATAGCAGTGTATAGCACAAAAGTCAAAGCCATCCTTATCTAACCTAACATAACATAACCTAACCTAACCTGACCTAGCCTAACCAATCGTAACACCTCCAAACGTAACCAAGCTGAACCTAACGTGCCGCCACCACCATTGCTGACCACACCATAGCCAAGCAGAGAATACTAGAAGAGACTAGGGCACAGAAATCCATAGGATCACAGCGTCCAGCAGAAAATTCAAAGATACCCAAACATAACTTACCCTAACCTAACCTAGCCAAACGTAGAATGACTAATCCTAACGAGCAGAGACGTCTATTGCTAGCCTACCCAGTACCAAGCAGTAGATATTAGAGCCCGGTAAGGCGAAGAAATCCAACGAAAGCAGTGTACAACACAAATGTCATAGTCATTCTAGCCAAACGTAACCTTACCTAACCGAACGGAACGTAATCGAACACACCCTGTCGTGCCACGGCGGTTATTTCTGGCCTACCTACAATCAAGCATGGTATAGTAGATC
>NW_016964787.1:0-759 GCF_001483705.2 Eufriesea mexicana
GTGGAGAGAAGAACGCAGAAATCCATAGAATCGCAGTGTATATCAGAAAAGTCAAAGCTACCCAAATATAACCCAAACAACAGAACACAGCCAGACATAGCCTAACTCAACCTAGCGTGCCGAGACCGCTATTGCTGTCCTCTCCAAACACAAGCAGAACATAACCAGCAGAGCGCAGAAATCCGCCATACTACGGTGTACAGCACAAAAGTTAAATCTATACCAACCACAAATATCCCAACCCAACCTGAACGAACGTAGCTTGACACAACTTAGCGTGCCGAGACCGCCATTGCTGGCCTTCCCAGAGACAAGCTGAAAACGTTAGTGCACTGTAGGGCGCAGAGACACACATAAGAGCAGACTGTAGCACTAAAGTCAAAGCTATCACCTCATAACCTAACCATTCTAAACATAACCAAACATAACTTAACCCATCCTAACATGCCGCGACCACTACTTCTGGCCTCGACACAGCCAAGCAGACCGCATTAGTGAAGAGAAGAACGTAGGAGTCCGTATAACCGAAGTATATACCAGAAAGCTGTAAGCAACCGAATCCTAACAAATGCGAACAGCAAATAGCCAATCGTAGACTAACAGAACCTAAAGTGCGGAGACCGCTATTGCCGCCCTCCCCAGAGCGAAGCAGGTCATACTAGAGCACAATAGAGCGCGGAAATCTATGAATAGCGTTTTACAGCACAAAGGTTAAAGCTCTCCTAGCCAAACTTAGCCTAACCCAGCCCACCAGAACGA
>NW_016964788.1:0-263 GCF_001483705.2 Eufriesea mexicana
ACCTGCCCTGAGACGACATGTCTTCACCAGACCTGAATTCACATGACCCGACCTGGTATGGCCCAACCTGACCTTACATGAAAGGAACTGTCCCGTCATGACCTGACCCGACCTGACTCGAGCTGACCTGGCCTGACCTGACCTGACCTGACCCGACCAGACACGAACTGCGCGAACCCGTCATGACCAGACCTGAAACGACCTGACCCGACCTGAGAAGGCCAGACATGACCAGACCTGCCCCGACCTGACATGAACCAACC
>NW_016964788.1:345-644 GCF_001483705.2 Eufriesea mexicana
ACATGACCTGTCCTATCCTGGCCTGACCTGACATGACCTGACCTATACTGGCCTGACCTGACCTGTCCAGGCCTGACATGACCCAACATAACCTAACCTAAGTTAACCTAACATAACCTAACATAACCCAACCAATCCTAACCTATCCTAACCTAACCTAACCAAACCAAACCAATCCTAAGCTATCGTAATCAAACCTAGACTAAACTCACCTAACCTAACCTAACGTGTTGGAATCTAACCTTACCTACCCTGACATAACATATCCTAACCTGACCTGACCTGACCGGACCTGACAT
>NW_016964789.1:0-860 GCF_001483705.2 Eufriesea mexicana
TTTCCCCTCTGTAGGCCAGCAATGGCGTTCGCGCCAAGTTATGTTAAGTTTGCTATGTCAGGGCAGGATATGTTAGCTTGGGCTAGGCTTGGATGTCTTCGATTTTTCTGCTGTACAACGCGATTCCATGGATTTCAGCGCTATAGTCTCCTCTAAAATGTTATGCTTGACCCTGGAAAGCCAGCAATAGTGGCGGCGGCAAGTTAGTTGGGGATTGGTTTCGTTAGGCAATGCTCGGATTGGTTAGATTTACGACATGATAGCCATGACTTTTGCGCTATACACTGCTATTCGGTGGATTTCTCCGCCCTACTGTGCTCTAATATGCCATGCTTAGATCTGGGATGACCAGAAATGGAGGCCGCGACATATTTGGTTATGTTAGGTTACGTTTGACTAGTTTATGTTAACGTGGGCAAGGTTCGGATGGCTCTGATTTTTCTGCTATGCACTGCGATTCTATGGATTTCCGCGCCCTAGTCTCCAATAATATGCTCTGCATGGCCCCGGGGAGGGCAGCAACTGTGGTCGCGGCACGTCAGGTTAAGTTATATTTCGTTTGGTTACGTTAGATTTGGTCAGGCTAGGACGGGACAGCTTTGACTTTTTGCTATACTCTGCTATTCAGTGGATTTCTGCGTTCTACTGTAATCTGATAATCCCTGCTTGGCGATGGGATGGCCAGAAATAATAGCCACGGCACGTTTGGCTCTGTTAGGTTGCGTATGGTTATGTTAGGTTTGGTTATGTTAGGAGAGGATAGCTTTGTCTTTCGTGCTATACACTCTTATTCGGAACATTCCTTCGCGCCACTGTGCTCTATTATATTCCGCTTGGCGATGCCGAGACCAGCAATCGTG
>NW_016964790.1:0-529 GCF_001483705.2 Eufriesea mexicana
AACCTGTCCTAATGTAACCTACCAAAACGTAGTGTAACTCAACTTAACGCAATGAGACCAATGATGCTGGACTCTCAGAAGCCTAGCAGAACACATTAGAGCACGGTAGAAAGCAGAAATCCTCGGAATATCAGTGTACAGCACAAAAGTCAAAGTAGCATATCCAGACCTAGCCAAACGCAACGTATCCTATCTCAACCTAAGATGACGATACCACTATTGCTGGCCTACATGGAGTCAAACAGAATGTACCAGAGCAAAGTTGTGCGCAATCCACCGCATTACTGTGAGTAGCACAAAAGTCGAAGATAGCCTAAGCTTGCCTGGCAAAACCTAACAAGACCGAACGCAACATCACCCAGCCTAACGTGCCCAGACCACTATTTCTGTCCTCCCCATGGCCAATCAGATGATATTAGAAAACATCAGAGCGCAGAAATCAGCTGAAAGCTGTGTACAGCACAAAAGTCAGAGTAGCGTATCGTAACCTAGACAAACGTAACATAACTAAACCTAATACAACGAGACC
>NW_016964791.1:0-239 GCF_001483705.2 Eufriesea mexicana
TTTTGAATGGACCTATTGTCTGGCAAGTAGATGGCAGTACCTGCGATTGGATTGAAGGCGTTTGGCGGTCTATTCACCTAGCCGTAACATATTATAGATTTTGAATAGACTTATTCCCTGTCAAGAAGGTGGCTGTACTTGCCATTGGATTGAAGGCGTTAGGCGACCTATTCACCAAGCTATAACATGTTATATATTTTGAATATACCTAATCTCTGGCAAGTAGATGGCTGTACATG
>NW_016964791.1:357-616 GCF_001483705.2 Eufriesea mexicana
GGATCTATTCACCAAGTTATAACAGGATATATATTTTGGATAGACCAATTCTCTGGCAAGTAGATGGCTGTACTTGCAATCGGATTGAAGGCGTTAGGCCATGTATTCACCAAGCAATAACAGATTATAGATTTTGAATAGGCCTATTCTCTGGTGAGTAGATGGCTGTACTTGCGATTGGATTGGAGGCGTCATGCGTTCTATTCACCGAACTACAACAGGTTAAAGATTTTGAAAGGACCTATTGTCTGGCAAGTAG
>NW_016964792.1:0-537 GCF_001483705.2 Eufriesea mexicana
ATGCCAATAGAATCTGAACTCCCTATTTATGCAAGAAAGGTAGCTCGCCACGATATTAGTCGACACTGTGAATAAAATTGAACATTCCAGCCAGATTCCAGTGCATTGCAATGGCTATAGTATGCCAATAGAATCTTTCGTCCTTATTTATGCAAGATAGTTAGCTCTAATAGTTAGCTCTACACGGTATTAGTCGAAGATGTCAATAAAATTGAGTTTTCCAGCCAGACTCTACTGCATTGCAATGGCTATAGTACTCCAGAAGCTCCATTCCCCCTTACTTAGGGAAGGAAGTTAGCTCACCACGATAATAGTCGAAACTGTCGATAATATTGAATTTACCAGCAAGATTCTACTGCATTGCAATGTCTACAGCACGCCAGCAGAATCTAGCCTGCTTATTTCGGTAAGAAAGATTGCTCACCAGGATAATAGTCGAAACTGTCAATAATATTGTACTTTCCATCCAGATTACAGAGTATTGAAATGGCAAAAGCACGCCAATAGAATCTTTCCTCTTTATTTATGCAAGAAAGT
>NW_016964793.1:0-947 GCF_001483705.2 Eufriesea mexicana
TGTATGGATGCATGGATGAATGTATGGATTGATGTATGCATGGACGGATGTACGGATGTATGGTTGTATGGACGGATGGGTGGCTGGAAGTATGGATGAATGGTTGTATGGATGGATGTATGGATGTTTGGGTGTATGGATGTATGGATGTACGAACGCATGGATGGACGGGTGTATGGATGTATGGATTTATATATGTATGGATGTGTGGATGGATGGATGTATGTGTCGATGTATGTACGGATGTAATGATGGATTGATGGATTGGTGGATGGATGTATGTATGGATGTATGTATGGAAGAATGTATGGGTGTATGTATGGTTGTATGTATTGCTGTATGTATGGATGTATGGATGGATGGCTGGCTTGGTGGATTTGGTGGGTTGATGTATGGAAGGATGGATGTATGGATCAATGGATGTGTGGAACGATCGATGTATGGATGGTTGGAAGTATGGTTGGCTGCATGTATGGACGGATGGCAGTATCGATACATGGAAGTATGGATGGATAGAGGTATGGATGGTCGGATGTATGGATGGATGGAGGTATGGATGGACGGATCTACGGTTGTATGGATGTATGTATGTATATATGTATGGATATATGGATGGATGGATGTATGGTTAGATGGATTTATGGATGGGTGGATGGATGCATGGATGTATGGATGCGTGTATGGAAGGGCGAATGTACGGTTGTGCGTATGGGTGGACGTATGTTAGTACGTATGGATGTATGTACGGATGTATCTATGCATTTGTGCATGGGTGAATGTATGGGTTTATGTATCGATGTATGGATGAATGTATGGATCTATGTATGGTTGGATGTATGGATGTATGTACGGATGTATGTATGGATATATCTGTCGATGTATACATGTGTGGATGTATGGATGTACGAATGTATGGATGTACGTATGTATCGATGTTTGGATGTACG
>NW_016964794.1:0-277 GCF_001483705.2 Eufriesea mexicana
CCAGATTCTATAGCATTGCAATGGTTATAGCTTGCCAATATAATCTTCCCTCCTTGTTTATGCGAGAAAGTTGGCTCACTACGATATTAGTCGAAAATATCAATAAAATTGAACTTTCCAGCCAGATTCCGCAGCATTGCAATGGCTATAGCATTCCGATCGAATCTTTTCTCCATACCTGTGCAAGGAAGGTGGCTCACCACGAAATTAGACGAAAATGTCAATAAAATTGCATTTTCCAAGACCATTCTATAGCATTGCAATGTCTATAGCACGC
>NW_016964795.1:0-285 GCF_001483705.2 Eufriesea mexicana
TTACGTTTGGTTAGGCTAGTTTGCGTAAGGTTTGGCCATGATGGCTTCGACTTCAGTGCTATAAACTGCTATTTGGTGAATTTTTGGGCTCTACTGAGCTCTAGTGTTCTCTCCTTGGCACCGGGGAAGCCAAAATCTGGGGTATCGGCTCGATAGGTTTAGTTAGTACAAGTTTAGTAAGGTTAGGTTCGGTCAGGTTCGGTTGGAATATGTTTGACTCTAGTGCTATTCGCTGCTACTTGGTGGCTCCGTGCGCCCTACTGTGCTCTTGCATATTCTCCTTAG
>NW_016964796.1:0-594 GCF_001483705.2 Eufriesea mexicana
GGATGGAAAATTCAATTTTATTGACATTTTCGACTAATACCGTGGTGAGCAACCTTTCTTGCACAAATAATGAGGAAATATTCAATTGGCATGCTACAGACATTGCAATGCTGTAGAGTCTGGATGGAAAGTTCAATTTTATTGACATTTTCGAATAATATTATGGTGAGTTTCCTTTCTTGCATAAATAAGAGGGAAAGATTCTTCTGGCGTGCTATAGCCATTGCATTGATATAGTATGTGCCTGGCAGATTCAATTTTATTGTCATTTTCGACTAATATCGTGGTGAGCAACCTTTCTTGCATAAATAATGAGGAAATATTCTATTGGCATGCTACAGACATTGCAATGCTGTAGAGTCTGGATGGAAAGTTCAATTTTATTGACATTTTCGAATAATATTATGGTGAGTTGCCTTTCTTGCATAAATAAGAGGGAAAGATTCTACTGGCGTGCTATAGCCATTGCATTGATATAGTATGTGACTAACTGGCAGATTCAATTTTATTCACATTTTCGGCTAATATCGCGGTGAGCTGACTTCTTTGCATTGGTTGGGAGGAAAGATCCGTTCGGTGTGCTATAGCCATTGC
>NW_016964797.1:0-561 GCF_001483705.2 Eufriesea mexicana
GCTATAAACTAATATTCGAGGTATTTCTGCGCTGTACTGTGCTCCACTATATTACACTTAGCCATGGGAATGCCAGTAATATTATTCTCGGCACGTTATGTTGTGTTAGGTTACGTTAGGTTAGTTTAGGTTGGGTAAATTTCGGTAAGGGTAGCTTTGTCCTTCGTGTTATTTATTCAGTTCGGTGGATTTCTGCGCTCAGCTGCACTCGACTGCTCTATAATACATTCTGCTTGTCGCTGGTGAGGCAGGCAATAGTGGCGCGGTTGGTGACTTTGATGTATGCTACGCTTGGCTAGGTTATGTTAGCGTTGTTTAGGCCTGGCTCGATATGTCTTTTATGCTATACACAGCGATTCTATAAACTTCGACGCAGCATTGTCGACTGATGATACCTGCTCGACTCTGGGGACGCCAGGAATCGTGGTCGGGGTACGTTAGGTTGAGGTATGTAACGTTTGTTTATGGCAAGATTGTACATATAAGGATAGGATACCATTGACATCTCTGCTATACACTGCTATTCGGAGGACCCCTGCGCTCCTGTATGCTGTAGTATGT
>NW_016964798.1:0-294 GCF_001483705.2 Eufriesea mexicana
GTTAGGTTGAGTCACGCTAAGTTTGGCTATGTTCTGTTAGATTGGGTTAGGCTTGGGTAGCTTAGACTATACTGATATACAATTCGGTTATATGGTTTTCTGCGTTCTACTTTCCACGAATGTGTTCTGCTTGGCTCTGGCGAAGCCAGCCATGGTGGTCGCAGAAGGTTAGATTGAGTCAGGTTACGTTCGGCTTTGTTGGGTTAGGGTAAGTTTGGAATGTATAGCTACAACTCTTTTGCTTTACATTGCTATTCGGTTGGTTTCTGCGCTCTACTCCCCTCTATTATATCC
>NW_016964799.1:0-555 GCF_001483705.2 Eufriesea mexicana
TGTGGATTTACCCTGCAACATTCTACCAATTTTAAATATGTAATGGCCACATCTGACCTATACCTTGATTATTGTAGGCATACCTTGGAATCCACGTCATCAGTGAACAGATGAATGCGAAGGCTGCTGTACTGTGATAGTGACTGTACTCATTGCCGTTTTGACATATGTGAATTCCTCCAGCGACGTGTACACCAACTATTGCCCATTCTATAGTTTCATAACAACTCAGATGATCAGCGAACATATTAAACAAGTGGCTAAAGCATTGTGCAGATGGCTGCACTCAGGACAGTATTGCTGCTTGTCAATAATACTAAAGATATCTGATATATACGTTGACCATTCTGGAGCATATAGGGAGAACAAATAGTCAGCGGACAGATAAACGTAGCGGCTACAGCGCTTTGATGTTGGATGTACTGAGCACATTGGTGCGAATTCTAATATCTCGCAACATAACTGATCTACACATTGATTGTCCTAGTATTTGTGTGGAATTTTAACCGTCAATGAACAAATAAACCCAACGGCTGCAGTAATGCGATGATAGCT
>NW_016964800.1:0-591 GCF_001483705.2 Eufriesea mexicana
ATGTATGAATGAACGTATGTATGTATGAACAGATGTATGTATGTATGTATGGGTGGATGGATGTATGGGTGGACGTATATATGTATGGATGCATTAATGGATGGATGAATGGATGGATGTATGCATGTATGGATATATGTATGTATGAATGATGGATGTAAGAATGTAAGGATGTATGCATGTATGGAAGCATGGATGTATGGATGTATGGACGTATGGATGTGCGAATGTACGGATATACGGATGTACGGATGTATGAATGGATAAGTGGATGTATTGATGTATGTATGGATGTATGTGTAGATGGCAGTATATATGGATGGATGGATGTTTTAAAGATGTTGGGATGCATGTATGCATGGTTGTATGGATGTATGTATGAAGGTTTGAATGGACATATGTATTGATGTATATATGGAAGTATGGATGGGTGGATGGGTGGATTGTTGTATGGATTCATGGATCGATGGATGTATGGATCGGTGGATGTATGGATGTATATGTATATGGATGTATGTATGTATGCATGAACGAATGTATGGATGAAACGGATGCATGGATGTGTGGATGTATATATGTATGGATTGTTGC
>NW_016964801.1:0-903 GCF_001483705.2 Eufriesea mexicana
TATTGACATTTTCGACTAATATCGTGGTGAGCTAACTCTCTTGCATAAATAAGGTGGGAAGATACTATTGGCGTGCTATATCCATTGCAATGCTATAGAATCTGGATGGAAAATACAGTTATATTGACATTTTCGACTAATATCGTGGTGAGCAAGTTTTTCTGCATAAGTAAGGTGGAATGATACTTTTGGCATGCTATAGCCATTGCAATGCTGTAGAATCTGGCTGGAAAATATAATTTCATTGACATTTTCGACTAATATCGTGGTGAGCAAGTTTTTCTGCATAAGTAAGGTGGAATGATACTTTTGGCATGCTATAGCCATTGCAATGCTGTAGAATCTGGCTGGAAAATATAATTTCATTGACATTTTCGACTAATATCGTGGTGAGCAAGTTTTTCTGCATAAGTAAGGTGGAATGATACTTTTGGCATGCTATAGCCATTGCAATGATGTTGAATGTGGTTGGAAATTTCAATTTTAATGACATTTTTGGCTAATAATGTGGTGAGCTATCTTTCTTGCATAAATAAGAATGCAAGATCAATTAGCGCGCTATAGCCATTGCAATGCTGTAGAATCTGGCTGGAAAATATAATTTCATTGACATTTTCGACTAATATCGTAGTGAGCTACCTTTCTTGCATAAATAAGGAGGAGAGATTCTGTTGGCGTGCTATAGTCTTTGCAATGCTCTGGAATCTGGCTGTAAAACTCAATTTTACTGACATTTTCGACTAATATCGTAGTGAGCTACCTTTCTTGCATAAATAAGGAGGAGAGATTCTGTTGGCGTGCTATAGTCTTTGCAATGCTCTGGAATCTGGCTGGAAAGTACAATTTTACTGACATTTTCGACTAATATCGGGGTGACTTAACTTCCTTGCATAAGTAAGGAGG
>NW_016964802.1:0-525 GCF_001483705.2 Eufriesea mexicana
ACCGTGCTCTAGCATATTGTACTTGTCTCTGGGGGTCCAGCAGTAGTGGTTTCGGCACGTCAGTTTGAGCTTAGGTGCGCTTGATCTTATTACGTGTGGTTAGGTTAGGGTAGGCTATTTTCTCTTTTGTGATATAGACCGCTATGCGGAGGATTTCTGCGCTCTAATGTGCTGTAATATGTCCTGATTGGCGTTGGATAGTCCAGCAATATCGGTCTCGTCACGTTATGTTTTGTTACACTTCGTTTGGGTAGGTTTGGTTAGGTCATGTTAGGTCAGGATATGTTTCACCTTTGTGCTATACACTGCAGTGCGTTGGCTTTCGGCGCTCTGCGACGCTCTGGTATATTCCTTATATCTCTGCGCAGGCCATCAATGGTGTTCTCGGTACGTTGGATTTTGTTAGGCTACATTTGCATATGTCAAATTGGTTATGTTAGGACGGAATAACTTAGACTTTTTTGCCATTCAACGCTCTTCAGCGGATTTCTGCTCCCTACTGCGCTCTGATATGATCTGCTTGGA
>NW_016964803.1:0-244 GCF_001483705.2 Eufriesea mexicana
CTTTTTGAACAGGATTTTTTCACTAATTCGCGAAGAGTGATTGTTTTCATAATGAGATTGGATGTTTTTTCTCGGTTTCGTGTATGAGTTTATCTAAAATAGTGCCGAATGTGTTAGTGGCTGTCAGATCGTAGGACGCAATTTACTTTTTCGGCTTCTATCTTTTGAATTAGGCTTTTTGAACCGGATTTTTCCACTGATTCGCGTAGAGTGATTTATTCCTTAACGGGATTGGATATTTTTT
>NW_016964804.1:0-1186 GCF_001483705.2 Eufriesea mexicana
AGTGTCCACGCCATCATTGCTGGCCTTCCCAGGGACATGCTTAAAATATTAGAGCACTGTAGGTCGCAGAAATTCATCTAATAGCAGACAATAGCACTAAAGTCAAAGTTATCCTCTTCCAACCTAACCAACCGTAACATTACCAAACGTAACCTCACTCATACTAACGTGCCACGGCCACTATTGCTGGCCTGCCCAGAGCCGCGCAGAACGCACTAATGGATTGTAGAACGCTGAAGTCCACAGAATAACATTGTATATCAGAAAAGTCGTAGCCACGTAAGCCTAACCCAAAACAAGGGAACATAGCCTAACATATCCCAACTCGACCCAACGTGCCGATACGGCTATTGCTGCCCTCCCCATAGCCAAGCTAGACAGACTAGGGCACATTAGAGCGCAGAAATCCACCGACGAGCGGTGTTCAGCACTAAAGTTAAAGCTATCCTAACCAAACATAGCCTAACCGAACATATCCGAAAGTAACCTGAACAATAATGACGCAGGGAGGCCACTATTGCCGGCCTCCCCAGAGCGAAGCTGAAAACAGTAGAGCACTGTAGGGCGCAGGAATCCACCTAGTAGGAGTCTATAGCTCTAAAGTCGAAGCTACCCCCTCCTAACGTAGCCAACAGTATCATATACAAAGTTAACCTATCTCAACCTAACGTGCCGCGACCACTATAGCTGGCCTCCCCAGAGCCATGCTGAAAACACTAGTGGAGAATAGAATGCAGAAGCCCGTAGAATCGCAGTGTATATCAGTAGAGTCAAAGATATCCAACCCGAACCAAAACAAACTGAACATAAACGAACGTAGCATAGATCAACCTAACGAGCCGAGACCGCTATTGCTGTCATCAACAGAGCCAAACATGACATGCTAGAGCAAACCTGAAGCTACTCCAACCAAACTTAGCTTAACCAAACCTAGTCGAACGCATCTTGACTCAATATGACGAGCCGATGACATCATTTCCGGCCTTTCCTGAAAGAAGCTGAAAGTGTTAGAGCATTGTTGGGCGCAGGGATCCACGTAATAGCAAGCTACAGCGTTAGAGTCAAAGCTATCTTCTCCTAATCTAACCAATGGTAGCATAACCAAACGTAACCTTGCCCAACGTAACGTGCCGCGACCACCAATGCGGGCCTCCACACAGCCAAGCAGGATACATTAGTAGAGAGT
>NW_016964805.1:0-610 GCF_001483705.2 Eufriesea mexicana
CTTATTTATGCAAGAAAGTTAGCTCACCACGATATTAGTCGAAAATGCCATTAACATTGAATTTTCCAACCACATTCATTATCATTGCAATGGCTATAGCACGCCAAATGGATCATTCCTCCTTGCATATGCAAGAAAGATAGCTCACCACGATATCAGACGAGAATGTCAACAAAATTGAATTTCCCATCCAGATTATATTGCATTGCAATGGCTATAGCACGCCAATAGAAACTTTCCGCCTTATTTATGCAGGAAAGTTAGCTCACCACCATATTATTCGAAAATTTAATAAAATTGAATTTTCCATCTAGATAATATAGAAATGCAATGCCTATAGCACGCCAATAACATCTACCCTCCTTGTTTACGCAAAAAAGACAGCTCACCACGATATTAGTAGAAACTGTCAATAAAATTGAACTTTCCAGCCAGATTCTATATCATTGCAAAGGATATAGCACGCCAATAGAAGAATCTTCCATCCCTATTTATGCAAGAGAGTTAGCTCACCACGATATTGGTAGAAGCTGTCAATAAAATTGTACTTTCCAGTCAGATTCTATAGCATTGCAAATACTATAGCACGCCAAGAGAATCTTTCCTCCTT
>NW_016964806.1:0-541 GCF_001483705.2 Eufriesea mexicana
GGTCAGGTCAGGTCAGTCCGGTCAGGTCAGGTCAGGTCAGGTCTGGTCAGGTTAGGTCAGGTCTGATCAGGACAGTCCAGGTAAGGCCGGTTAAAGTCAGGACAGGTCAGGTCTGGTCAGGTAAGGTCAGCTCAGGTCAGTTCAGGTTAGGCCAGGTCAGGCCAGGTATGGTCACCCCAGGTCATGTCAGGTCAGGTCTGGTCAGATGATGTCAGTTCAGGTCAGTTCAGGTCAGGACAGGTCAGGCAAGGTCAGGTCAAGTTAGATCAGGACATGTCAGGTCAGGCCTGGTCAGGTCAGGTCAGTCAGGTCAGGTCAGGCCAGGTCATGTCATGTCATGTCTGGTCAGGTCAGGTCATGACATGTCATGTCTGGTTAGGTCACTTCAGGAGAGGTCAGGTCAGGCCAGGCCAGGCCAGGCCAGGTGATATATGGTCAGGTCAGGTCAGCTCAGGTCAGATCTGCCAAGCAAGTTCTGGTCAGGTCAGGCGAGGTAAGGTCAGTTCAGTTCAGGTCAGGTCAGGTCAGGTCATTTCAGGTC
>NW_016964807.1:0-1259 GCF_001483705.2 Eufriesea mexicana
CACGATATTAGTCGAAAATGTAAATAAAATTGAATTTTCCAAGCAGATTCTATAGCATTGCGATGGCTATAGATCGCCAATATAATCTTTCCTCCTTATTCACCCATCAAAATTAGCACACCAGGATATTAGTCGAAAATGTCTTTAAAATTGAATTTTCCAGGCAGATTCTATAGCAATGCAATGGCCATAGCACGCCAATAGTGTCCTTCCTCCTAATCGAAGCAAGAAAGTTAGCTCGTCACGATATTAGCTGAAAATGTCAATAAAACTGAATTTTCCTGGCAGATTCAATAGCATTGCAATGGCCATAGCACGCCAATAGAATCCTTCCTCCTTATCTAAACAAGAAAGTTAGCTCACCACGATATTACTCGAAAATGTAAATAAAATTGAATTTTCCAACCACTTTCTATAGCATTGCAATGGCTATAGTAGGCCAACAGAATTCTTCCTCTTTGCTTATACAAGGGAGTTAGCCCACCACGATATTAGCAGAAAATAACAATAAAATTGAATTTTTCAGGCAGATTCTATAGTATTCCAATGGCTATAGCACGCCAATATTATCTTTCCCACTTATTTATGAAAGAAAGTTGCCTCACTACGATATTAGTCGAAAATGTCTATAAAATTGGATTTTCCAGCCTGATTCTGTAGCATTGCAACGGCTATAGCAGGCCAATGAAACCTTTCCTCTTTATTTTTGGAAGAAAATTAGCTCACCACGATATAAGTCGAAAATGTAAATAAACTTGAATTTTTCAGACAGATTATACAGCATTGCAATGGCTATAGTAGGCCAATAGAATTCTCCCTCCTCACGGGTACAAGGGAGTTGCCTCACCACGATATTAAGCGAAAATAACAATAAAATTGAATTTTCCAGCCTGTTTCTACAGCATTGCAGTAGCTGTAGCACGCGAATAGAATCTGTCCTCCTTATTTATGCAAGAAAGTTACCTCACCACGATATTACTCGAAAATGACAATAAAATTGAATTTCCCAACCTGATTCTGAAGCATTGCCATGGCTATAGCACGCCAATAGAATCTTTCCTCCTTATTGACCCAGCAAAATTAGCACACCACGATATTAGTCGAAAATGTAAATAAAATTGAATTTTCCAAGCAGATTCTATAGCATTAGAATGGCTACAGAACGCCAATAGAATCTTTCCTCCTTATTGACCCAGCAAAATTAGCACACCACGATATTAGTCGAAAATGTCTATAAAATTGAATTTTCCAGGCAGATT
>NW_016964808.1:0-2616 GCF_001483705.2 Eufriesea mexicana
CACTACTCCCCTCTAATGTGTTCTGCATGGCGATGGGCATGCCAGCAATAGTGGACTCGGCGCGTTGGGTTCACTTATTCTAAGTACGGGTAGGTTAGGTTAGGACACGTTAAGTTAGGGTTTCCTTGCCTTTAGTGCCATATAATGTAATTTGGTTCTTTTCTGCGCTCTATTCTGCTCCAGTATATTCTATTTTTCTCTGAGGTGTCCAGCAACAGTTGTCTCGACACGTTAGGTTAAGCTACGTTACGTTTTGTTATGTTACGTTTGGATATGTTGGGGCAGGATAGAGTTGACCCTTGTGCTATACGCTGCTATTCGGAGGATTCCTGTGCCCTGCATTGGTCTACTATACCTTACACGAATATGGGGAAGTCAGTAATAGTGGTCTCTGCACGTTAGGTTTAGTTAGGCTACTTTCGGTTTGGTTATGTTTGCCTGGGTTTGGTTTGGATAGCTTTGGCTTACGTCGTGCACACTGCTTCTCGGTGGGTTTCTGCGCTCTACTGGGTTTTAGTATGAGCAGCTTGGCTCCGTACTGGTCAGCAATAGCCGTCTCGGCACGTTAGGTTGAGATAGATTACGTACGGTCACGTAACCTTTGGCCAGGTTATGATAGGGTAGCTTTGACTTTTGTGCTATGCACCGCCATTCGGCGGATTTCTGCGCTCTACATTTCTCTAATATGCTCTGCTTGGCTCTGGGCAGGCCCGCAATGATGGTCACGGCACGAGAGGTTGTGCTATGCTACGTTCGGTAACGCCACCGTTAGTCAGGATAAGGGAGGATAGCTTTGACTACTGTCCTATACACTGCTATACGTTGCATCTCTGCGATCTACCGTGCTCTGGTAAGTTCGGCTTGGCTCTCGGGAGTCCAGCAATGGCGATCTCGGCTCGCAAGGTAGTGTTAGGTTACGAAGGGCTTGGCTATGTTCGGATACGTTTGGTTGTGATAGCTTTGACTTTTGCTGTATACACTGCTTTTCGGTCTGTTTCTGTTCACTGCATTGCTCTACTTGCATCTGCTTGTCTCTGGCGAGGCCCGTAATTGCGGTCGTGGAACGTTTGTTTGGGTTATGTTATGTTTGGCTGGGCCAGGTTAGGCTATGTTTGGTTAGCATATCTCTGCCTTTTGCGCTGTACACTGCAGAGCGGTGGATTACTGCGCTCTGCTGTGTTCTGGTATATTCTGCGTGGCTCTCTGGAGGTTAGCAATAATGGTTTCGGGACGTTAGTTTGAGATATCTTACGCTCGGTTAGGTTATGTCAGTCTGGGTTAGGATAGGATAGCCTTGACTTTTCATCTAAACGTTGCCCATATATGGACTTCTGCGCTCTGCGCTCCTCCAACAAGCCCAGCTTGGCTCTTGGGATGACAGCAACCGTGGTCGCCGCACGTCAGGTTTTGTCAAGTTACTCTCGGTTAGGCAACGTTAGGATAGGTTTCGCCGGGTAAGCTTTTACTTTTGTGCTATGCACTGCAATTCCGTGGATCACCGCGGTCTACTATGCTCTAGCATGTTCTGCTTGCCTCTGGGATGGCAGCAATATTGGTCTCGTCACGTAAGGTTGAGTTATATTACGTTTGGTTATGTCTCGTTTGGTTAGGTTAGGATACGGTAGCATTGACTTTTATGCTATACACTGCTGCTCGTTGGATTTCAGCGATATATATTGCTCAAATATCGCGCAGCGACCGCTATTTCTAGTCTACCTAGAATCGTGCATAGTATAGTGGATCTATGGGGAGCGCAAAAATACACCGTATAGCAGTGTATAGTACAAAGCCAAATTTATCCTATACAAACATAACAGAACGGGACATAACCAATCTTAGACTAACCCAATCTAACGCGCCGCGGTCAATATTTGTGGCATTCCCAGAGCAAAGCACAGAATATTAGATAACAGTAGAGCGCAGAAGCCCGCCGAATAGCATTGTATAGCACAAAAGTGAAAGCCATCCTTCCCAACGTCAATAGTAGGTGCCGAGACCAGAATTACTGCCCTCCCCACAGCTAAGCCGAACATTATACAGCAGAGCAGGGCGCAGAAATGCATAGAGCCGCAGTGCATAGCACAATAGTCGAGGCTACCTTATCCTAGAATGACCATAATTAACATAACCGAACGTAGCTTAACTCAACCTATCGTTGCGAGACCACTTCTGGTGGCCACTCCAGAGCCAAGCAGAACACACTACAGAACAGCGGAGCGCAGAAATACATCGAACAACAGTTTATACCACGAAAGGTGAAGCTATCCATGCCTAACCGAGACCAACGTAACATAACCAAACGTAGCATAACTCAGCCTAACGCGCCGAGGCGTTATTACTGGCATCCCCAGAGTCGAACATTGCAGAGCAATGTAGGGCGAAGAATCCCACCGAATATTGGTGTATAGCACAAAAACCAAAACTATCCTTCCTAACCTGACCAAGCATAACGTAACCAAACGTGACCTTACTCATGCCTACGTGCCACGACAGATATTGCTGGCCTACCCAGATTCGAGTAGAGTATAGTAGAGCAACGAAGATCGCAGAAAGCCTCCGGATGGCAGTGTATAGCCCAAAAGCCACAGCAGTCCTATCCCAACCTGACAAAGCCTA
>NW_016964809.1:0-1598 GCF_001483705.2 Eufriesea mexicana
GACTATTATCGTGGTGAGCTATCTTTCTTGCCTAAATAAGCCGGGTAGATTCCATTGGCGTGCTATAGGCATTGCAATGCAATTGAATCCTCGTGGAAAATTCCGTTTGATTGACATTTTCGACTAATTACGTGTTTAGCTAACTTTCTTGCTTAAACAAGGAGGATATATTATATTGGCAAGCTAAAACCATTGCAATGTAATAGAATCTGGCCGGAAAATTCAATTTTATTGACATTTTCGGATAATACTGTGGTGCGCTGCTGTTCTTGCATAAATAAGGAGGACAGAAACATTTGGCGTGCTATCGCCATTTCCATGATATAGAATGTGCCTGGCAGATTCTATTTTATTGACATTTTCGGCTAATATCGTGGTGAGCCAACTTCCTGGAATAAATAAGGAGGAAAGATTCTATTGGCGTGCTATAGGCACTGCAATGCTATAGAATGGTCCTGGAAAATTCAATTTTCTGTCATTTTCGATTAATATCGTAGTGGGATAACTTTCTCGCATAAATAAGTAGGAAAGATTCTATTGGCGTGCTATAGGCTTTGCAGTGATATAGAATACTGCTGGAAAGTTCAGTATTATTGACAGTTTCGACTAATTTCGTGTTGAGCTAACTTCCTTCAATAGGTAGGAAGGAATGATCCGTTCGTAATGCTCTAGCCATTGCAATGCTGCGGAATACGGCTGGAAAATTCAATTTTATTGAGATTTTCGACTGATATCGCTGTGAGCCAACTTTCTTGCATAAACAAGGAGGAAAGATTATATTGGCAAGCTATTACCATTGGAATGCTATAGAATCTGGCTGGAAAATTCAATTTTATTGCCATTCTCGAATAATATTGCGGGCGCTAGCTTTCTTGCATAAATAAGGATGAATGATTGTATTGGCTTCCTATAGCCATCGCAATGCTATAGAATCTGGTTGGAAAATTCAATTTCATTGACATTTTCGGCTAATATCGTGGTGAGCTAACTTTCTTGCATAAACAAGGTGGAAAAATGCTTTCGGCGTGCTGCAGCCATTGCAATGCAATAGAATCTGGCTGTAAAGTTCAATTTTATTGACATTTTCGACTAATATCGTGGTGAGCTATCTTTCTTCCATAAATCAGGAGGAAAGATTCTGTTGGCATGCTGTAGGCATTGCAATGCTATAGAATCTTGCTGGAAAATTCAATTTTAATGACATTTTCGCCTAATATCGTGGTGAGCCAACTTCCGTGCATAAATAAGGAGGAAAGATTCTATTGGCAAGCTATAACCATTGCAATGAAGTGGAATGTGCCTGGCAGATCGAATTTTATTGACATTTTCGACTAATATCGTGGTGACCTATCTATCTTGCATAAATAAGGAGGAAAGATTCTATTGGCGTGAATAGTCATCGCAGTGCACTGGAATCAGGCTGGAAAGTTCAATTTTATTGACAGTTTCGACTAATATCGTGGTGGACTACCTTTCTTGCATAAATAAAGAGTTTAGGTTCTATTGGCGTGCTATAGACATTGCAATGTATAGAATGTTGGAAAGATCAATTTTATTGACATTTTCTGTTAATATCGTGGGGAGCAAATTTTCATGCA
>NW_016964810.1:0-930 GCF_001483705.2 Eufriesea mexicana
GAATGTTATCTCACCACGATATTAGCCGAAAATGTCAATAAAATTGGATTTTCCAACCACACTATTTATCATTGCATAGTGTATAGCACGCCAGTAGAATCTACCCTGCTTATTTATGCAAGAAAGGTAGCTCACCACGATAATAGACGAAAATGTCAACAAAATTGAATTTTTCAGCCAGATTCTACGACATTGCAATCTCAATAGCACTCCAAAAGGATCATTCCTCCTTACTTATGCAAGGAAGATATCTCACCACGTTATTAGTCGAATTAGTCGAATATGACAATAAAATTGATTTTTCCAGGACGATTCTATAGCATTGCAATGTCTATAGCACGCCAGTAGTACCTCTGCTCCTTATTTATGCAAGAAAGTTAGCTCACCACGATATTAGTCGAAACTGTCAATAAAATTGAACCTACCAGGCACATTCTATATCATTGGGATGGTTATAGTTTGCCAATATAATCTTTCCTGCTTGTTTATGCAAGAAAGTTAGCTCATCACGATATTAGTCGTAAATGTCAATAAAATTGAAATTTCCAGCCAGATTCTACTGCATTGCAATGTCTATAGCACGCCAATAGAGTCTACCGTGCTTATTTAGGCAAGAAAGGTAGCTGACCACGATAGTAGTCGAAACTGTCAATAAAATTGAACCTGCCCGGCACTTTCTATAACATTGCGATGGTTATAGCTTGCCAATATAATCTTTCCTCCTTGTTTATGCAAGAAAGTTAGCTCTCCACGATATAAGTCAGATACGTCAATGAAATTGAGTTCTCCAGCCAGATTCTACTGCATTGCAATGGCCATAGCACTCCAGAAGGATCTTTCCCCCATACTTAGGGAAGGAAGCTAGCACACCACGATAATAGTCGAAACTGTCAATAATATTGAAATTTCCAGCAAGATTCTATAGCATTG
>NW_016964811.1:0-482 GCF_001483705.2 Eufriesea mexicana
AGCAGTGGCGGTCTCGGCACGTTAGGTTGAGCTAGGCTATGTTCGTTGATGTTCTGTCGGATTATATTAGGCTCCGGTAGCTATGTCTTTTCTGATATACACTGTGACTGTATGGATTACTGCGTCCTACAATCAACTTGTGTGTTCTGCATGGCTCTGTGGAGGGTAGTAGTAGTGGTCGCGGCACGTCTGCGTAAGTTAGGATACGATTGGCGATGTTACGAGACTATAGGTTAGGAGAGGATAATTATGTCTTTACCGTTATAGTCTGCTATTAGCTGGATTTCTGCGCCATAAAGTGCTCTAATGCTTTCAGCTTGGCTATGGGAAGGCCACCAATAGTTTCCTCGGCACGTTACGTTGAGTTATGTTACGTTCTATTAGTTTGGGTCAAACTAAGTTTGGTCAGGGTGGCTTCTTCTCTTGTGCTGCACACTGCTCTTCGGAGGATTTCTGCGCTCTGATGTGCTCTAGTGTGTCCT
>NW_016964812.1:0-523 GCF_001483705.2 Eufriesea mexicana
TCCCTACCTGACCGAACGTAACCTGACACGACGTAACGTGTCGAGGTAACAATTGCTGGCCTTTCCAGGGACGAGCTGAAAATGTTTGAGCGCCGCAGGTCGCAGGAATCCACCTAATAGTAGGCTACAGCACTAAAGACAGAGCTATCCCTCATAACCTAACTGACAGTAACAAGACCAAACCAAACACATCTCAACCTAACGTACCACTGCCACTACTGCTGGCCAACACAGGGCCAAGCAGTACACATTAGCAGAGAGCACAACGCAGAGATCCATTTAATCGCTATGTATGTACGAAATGTCATTACTACCCAAGCTTAACACAAACAAACAGGACATAACCAAAGGTAGACTGACTCAACCAGAGGAGTCGACACCGCTATTGTTGCCCTCCACAGTGCCAATCGGGACATGCTAGTGCACAGTGGAGCGCAGAAACCCACCATACAACATATTATACTACGAAAGGCAAAGCTTTCCTAACCTAACCGGGTCGAACATAACCTAACCGAACGTAGCA
>NW_016964813.1:0-616 GCF_001483705.2 Eufriesea mexicana
TGTGCTTTACACTGCTGTTCGGTGCATTCCTGAGATCTACTTTGCTCTAGTATACCCAGCTTGCCTCTGGGTATGGCAGCAATGACGTTCTGGGCACGTTAGTTTGAATTAGGCTGTGTTTGGCAATGTTCTGTCTGTTTGGGTTATTATTGGGTAGCTTTGGCTATCCTGATGTACAATGCGATTCTGTGGACTTCTGCGTTCTACTCTCCAATAAAGTGTTCCGTTTGACTCTGTGGAGGCCAGCACTTCGGATCGCGGCATGTTAGGCTGAGTTAGGCCACATTCGTTTTTGTTACGATTGGTTATGTTAGGTGAGGAGTGAGGATAGCTCTGAGTTTAGGGCTATGGCCTGTTGTTACCTGGATTTCTGCACCCTACTGTGCACTATTATATTCAGCTAGGCTCTGGGAATCCAGCAATGGTGGTCACGGCACGCTAGGTTGTGTTATGTTACATTTGGTTATGTACGGTTGGATAGGTTAGGTGAGAGTAGCTATGTCTCTTGTGCCATAGTCTGCTATTGGGTGGATTTCTGCGCCCTACAATGCTGTAATATTTTCAGCTTCGCTCTGTGATGGCCAGCAATAGTGGTATTAGCACGTTGTTTTTATAC
>NW_016964814.1:0-561 GCF_001483705.2 Eufriesea mexicana
CAGCAAGGAAGTCAAAGATAACCAATCCTAACCCAAACTAACGTAACCTAACCTTTCGCAGCACAGCTCAAGGTAACGTGTCGCGGACGAAAATACTGGCCTCTACAGGGTCTAGCAAATTAGAGTACAGCACAGTGGAGGGCAGGAATCCACCGAGTAACTGTATAGAGCACGAAAGTGAAAGCTACCCTAATCAAACAAAACCTAACCTAACCTAGCCAAACGTAACGCAACGCAATCTAACGTGCCACGACAGATGTTGCTCGAATACCCGGAGACAAGCAGTGTGCAGTAGAGCAATGTAGAGGGCAAAAATCCACCGAATAGCTGCATGTAGCACAAAAGCCAAAATTATCCTGTCCTAACATATACTGCCTTAATATAGTCATACGCAACCTAACTTAACCTAGCACGCCGAGAACTACATCGCTGGCCTCCCCAGAGTCATGCAGAATACACCAGAGCAGAGTATGGTTCAGAAAGCCACCAAATAGCAGTGTATAGCCCAAAAGTGTAAGATATCCTAACGTAACTTGGCCTAACCTAACATAACCAAACGTA
>NW_016964815.1:0-212 GCF_001483705.2 Eufriesea mexicana
GATTTTGAATAGACCTATTATCAGGCAAGAAGATGGCTTTGCTTGCCATTGGATTGAAGGCGACATTCTTTCTGTTCACCAAGGTATAGCAGGTTATAGTCTTTGAATAGACCTATTCTCTGGCATGTAGATGGCTGTACTTGCCATTGGATTGACGGCGTTAGGCGACCTATTCACCATGCTATAACAGATTATTGATTTTGAATAGACCT
>NW_016964815.1:312-603 GCF_001483705.2 Eufriesea mexicana
GCAAGTAGATGGCTGTACTTGCCATTGGATTGAAGGCGATATGCGATATAATCATAAAGCTATGGCAGATTATATGTTTTGAATAGACTTATTCCCTGGCAAGTAGATGGCTGTACTTGCCATTGGAGTGAAGGCGTTGGGCGATCTATTCACCAAGCTACAACAGGTTATAGCTTTTGAATAGACATATTCTCTGGTGAGTAGATGGTTATACTTGCCATTGGATTAAAGGCGTTAGGCGAACTATTCACAAAGCTGTAACAGATTACAGATTTTGAATAGACATATTCT
>NW_016964816.1:0-1124 GCF_001483705.2 Eufriesea mexicana
CGACTAATATGGTGGTGTGCAAACTTTTCGGCATAAATAAGGAGGATAGATAGCATTGGCTAGATCTTGGCATTGCACTGCCAAAGAATCTGACAGACAAGTTCAGTTCTATTGACATTTTCGACTACTAAGGTGGTGAGCAAAATTTTCTCAATAAATATGGAGGAAAGATTCCATTGGTATGATGTAGCCATTGTATTGCAATAGAATCGGACCTGGAAGCTCATTATCGACTAATATGCTGGTGTGCAAAATTTTCGGCATAAATAAGGAGGATATATTCCATTGGTTTGCTATAGCCATACCATTGCAATAGAATCTGTCTGAAAAGACCAATTCTATTGATATTTTAAACAAGTGACGCGGTGAGCAACCTTTTCTGCATGAATAAGGAGGAAAGATCCTATTGCGTTTGCAATAGCCATTGCATTGCAATCGAATCTGCCTGATAAGTTGTATTTTATTGACAATTTCGAATAATATCGTGGTGAGCAAGATATTCTACGTAAATAAGGAGGAAAGATCCTATGGGTTTGTTATAGCCATCCATTGCAATAGAATCTGACTGAAAAGTTTAATTTTATTGACATTTGCGACTAATATCGTGGTGAGCATGATTTTCTGCATAAACAAGTAGGAAAGATCCTATTGATATGCTATAGCGAATGCATTTCAATAGTATTTGACTGAAAAGTTCTATTATATTGACATTTTCGACTAATATCACTGTGAGCAAACTTTTCTGCACAAATAAGGAGGAAGGATGGTATTGGTATGCTATAGCTACTGCATTGCAACAGAATCTGACTGAAAAGCTCAATTTCATTGACATTTTCGACTAGTGTTGTGGTGAGCAAACTTTTCTGCATGAATAAGTAGGAAAGATCCTATTGGTGTGCACTATTGGTGTGCTATAGCCATTGCATTGCAATAGAATGTGACCGAAAAATTCAATTTCATTGACATTCTCGTCTAATACCGCTGTGAGTAATCTTTTATGGATAAAGACGATGGAAGGATTCTATTGGATCCCTGTAGACACTGCATTGCATTAGAATCTACCTGGAAAATTCAATCGTATTGTCATTTTCAACCAATATCGTTGTGAGCAAGCCTTTCTGAAT
>NW_016964817.1:0-318 GCF_001483705.2 Eufriesea mexicana
CAGAACATATCAGAGTACAATAGAGCGCAAGAATGCGGTGAACAACACTTTATAGCACAAAAGCCTAAACTATCCTGTCCTAACGTCACCAAGCGTAACATGGCCGAACGTAGCATGGTTCAACCTAAACTTCGGGGCTACTATTTCTGGTCACCGCAGAAGCGACCGGAATATACTAGAGCACACTGGAGCACAGAAGCCCACCGAATATCAGCGTATTACAACTGAAGCACAGAAGCCCACCGAATATCAGCCTATTACAGAAAAGTCAACTCTATCCTCTCCTAGTATGTCCAATCTCAACATAAACAGACGTAA
>NW_016964818.1:0-504 GCF_001483705.2 Eufriesea mexicana
CGCGTTATACATAGGCCATTCCAGGGTTACTTTGGAATTTATATCATCAGTGGACACAGCAGTTCAACGCCTACATTACAGTGTGACGGATGTGCATAGTACGGTGTTTTAATTGTGGATATTTCGATGGATAATTGCCTGTATTTTGTCATTATCGAATTGTTATGGGATTAAAATCAACATTGAACATATTAATCCAACGACTACAGCGCTGTATTGGTGGTGTAAGGTAACGTACTGACTTTTGGAAAGTACTCAAGCCATCCCAGTACCATACATTGATTTTTCCAGAATTGCTTTGGAATTTACGGCATCAGTGAACAAATTATCCCAACGGCTGCGGTACAGTGATAATAGCACTGTACTCAGTACAGGGTTTTCAATTGTTAATACCACTTGAGATAATGATTCAGTCATTTGGAATCTGAAGTAATTGCAATCTCAAAATCGTCGTTGAACAGATTATTCCAACGGCATCAGTGCTATCTTGGAAGATGTACAATT
>NW_016964819.1:0-235 GCF_001483705.2 Eufriesea mexicana
GTATATCTGAATAGTGGGACGTAGATGTCCATAGTATAGCAGTGCATATCCGAAAAGTGTAAGTTTCCCAAACATTGTCCGAATCGTAGCACCTTACCAAACATAGCCTGACCAAACGTAACGTGCTGCTACCAATATTGCTGGACCTCCAGGGCCGAGCAGGATACAGTATAGCACAGTAGAGCCAGGAAATCCTCCTAACATCAACGTATACCACGAAAGTCAGATCTACCGG
>NW_016964820.1:0-572 GCF_001483705.2 Eufriesea mexicana
CGAACATCAGTGTTTAACACGAAAGTCACAGCTACAATTGCCGAACTTGACGCAACCTAAACTGGCCAAAAGCAGCATAACAAGGCCTAACGTGTCGAGACCAATACTGCTAGCATTCCCGTGGCTAAGGAAAAAATTCTAGAGCACAGCAGAGCTCAAAAATCCACTTCATTGAAGTTTATAGCATGAAAGCTTAACATAACCCGAAATAACTAGGCCTAACCTAACACATCCAAACGTAGTTTAGCTGAACATAACGTAACGGGACCATTATTGCTGGCCTCCTCAGAGCCGCGTATAATATGCTAGAGCACAGTATAGAGGAAATCAACCACATTGCTGCGAATAGCACAACAGTAGAAGATACCCTAACATCACCTGACCAAACCTAACCTTACCGAACGTAACATAGCCGAACCTAACGCTCCGAGACCACTATTACTGGCCACCCCTGAGCCAAGCAGAATATTCTGGAGCACCTTTGAGGGCAGAAGTACACCGAATAGCAATGTATAGCACAAAAGTCAATGCTACCATATCCTAATATGTCCAATCTTGACATAAACAAACGT
>NW_016964821.1:0-1226 GCF_001483705.2 Eufriesea mexicana
TGAATTTTCCAACCCGATTCTATGGCATTGCAATGGCTATAGCACGACAATTGGATATTTCCTGCTTATTTATGCAAAAAACAACAGCCACCACGATATTAGTCGAAAACGTCAATAAAATTTAATTTTCCTGCCAGACTCCATACCTTTGCTATGGCTATTGCACGCCAGTAGAATAATTCGTCCATATTTATACAAAAAAGTTAGGTGACCTCGAAGTCATTCGAAAACATCAATAAAAATGAATTTTCCAGCCAGATTCTATCGCATCGCAATGACAAGAGCACGCCAGTAGAATCTTTCCTCCTTATACATGCAAAAAAGTTTGGTCACCACGATATTAGTCGAAAATGTCAATGAAATTGAATTTTCCAGCCGGACTCTATTTCATCGCAATGACTATAGCACGCCAATAGGATATTTCTTCCTTAATTATGCAAGAAAGTTAGCTCACCAAGATATCAGTCGAAGTCTATGAAAATGAATTTTCCAACCTTATTCTATAGCATTGCAATGGCTATAGCACGTCAATGGGATATTTCTGCCATATTTATGCAAGAAAGTTAGCTCACCAAGATATCAGTCGAAAATGTCTATGAAAATGAATTTTCCAACCTTATTCTATAGCATTGCAATGGCTATAGCACGTCAATGGGATATTTCTGCCATATTTATGCAAGAAAGTTAGCTCACCACGATATTAGTCGAAAATGTAAATAAAATTTAGCTTTCCAGACAGATTCTATAACATTGCAATGGCTATAGTACGCCAATAGAATCTTACCTCCTTATTTATGCAAGAAAGACACCTCACCACGATATTAGTCGAAAATGTCAATAAAATTCAATTTTCCATTCAGATTCTATAGGATTGCAGTGACTATAGTACGCCTGGAGAACCTTTCCTCCTTCCACATGCAAGAAAGGTAGATCACCACGATATTACTCGAAAAGGTCAATAAAATTGGATTTTCCAGCCAGATTCTATAGGATTGCAGTGACTATAGTACGCCTGGAGAACCTTTCCTCCTTCTACATGCAAGAAAGGTAGATCACCACGATATTACTCGAAAAGGTCAATAAAATTTTATTTTCCAGACAGATTCTATAGCATTGCAATGGCTGTAGCACGTCAATAGGATTTTTCTTCCTTAATTATGCAAGAAAGTTAGCTCACCACGATATTAATCGAAAATGTCTATAAAATTTAGTTTTCCAGCCAGGTT
>NW_016964821.1:1315-1576 GCF_001483705.2 Eufriesea mexicana
TCGAAAATGTCAATAAAATTGAATTTTCCAGCCAGATTCAATAGAATTGCAGTGACTATAGTACGCCAGTTGGACCTTTCCTACTTCTATATGCAAGAAAGTTAGCTCACCACGATATTAGTGAAAATAACAATAAAATTGAATTTTCCATCCAGATTCTGTGGCATCGCAATGACTATAACGCGTCAGTAGAACCTATCCTTCTTATATATCCAAGAAAGTTAGTTCACCACAATATTAGCCGAAAATGTAAATAAAATT
>NW_016964822.1:0-971 GCF_001483705.2 Eufriesea mexicana
CAAACATCCATACATCCACCCATCCATACATCCACCCATCCATACATCCATACATGCATACATACATACATTCAAAAATCTATACTGCCATACATACGTACATCCATACATGCATACATCCCTACAACCATTCATCCATACATCCGTACATGCAGACAGCCATACATCCATACGTCCATACTTCCGTACATCAGGCCATCCATACCTCAATCCATCCATACACCCATCAATCCAAACAGCCATTCATCCATTCATCCACACATCCATACATCCATACATCCATACATCTATCCATCCATACCTCAATCCATCCATACATCCGCTCATCCATACATCCTTCCACCCATCCACCCATCCATCCATGCATCCATAGAGACATCAATACATACATCCTTACATTCACCAATATATTCATCCATACATAAATAGATACATACTTAAATACGTGCATACATGCATCCATGCATACATCCATACATTCATCCATACAAGCATCCATACATACACCCACTCTTCCGTCCGTTCACAGATCCAATCGTCCACCCACACATCCATACATACATGCCTCCATACATCCGTACATTCGTACATCAATACATCCATGCATACATACATCCATACATCCATAACGCAAATACGGCCATACATTCATAGATCCATACATACAAGCGTCCATACAATAATACATCCATCCATCCATACATCCATCCATTGATCCATCCATGCATCCTAATATTCATACATCCATAAATCCATCCATCCATGCACTCATCCATTCATACTTACATCCATGCATACGTCCATACATACATCCATACATCCGTGCATACACACAAACTCTCAACCATACAGACACCCCTAGATACATCCGTAAATGCATCCATACATACATTCATCCATACATCCCGATATCCATACATCCATAAATGCATTCATTCGTACGTCCCTCATTCGATAAATCCATCCATCCA
>NW_016964823.1:0-554 GCF_001483705.2 Eufriesea mexicana
TGAAAGCGTCAGGCGATCATATCACCAAGCTATGACAGATTATAGATTTTGAATGGACTTATTTCCAGGCAAGTAGGTGGCAGAACTTGAGATTGGATTGACGGCGTGAGGCGATCTATTCACCAAGCTATAACAGATTATAGATTTTGAATAAACTTATTCCCCCTCAAGTATCTGGCTGTACTTGCGATTTGTTGAAGACGAAAGGCGACCTATTTTCCAAGCTATGACAGATTATAGATATTGAATAGACCTATCCTCTGGCAAGTAGATGGCTGTACTTGCCATTTGATTGAAGGCGTTAGGCGTTCTATTCACCAAGATATAACAGATTATAGATTTTGAATAGAACTATTCCCAGGCAAGTTGGTGGCAGTACTTGAGATTAGATCTATTCACCAAGCTATAACAGGTTATAGATTTTGAATAGACCTATTCGCTGGCAAGTAGGTGGCAGTACTTGAGATTAGGTTGAAGGCGTTAGGCGATCTATTCACCGAGCTATAACATGTTACAGATTTTGAACAGAAATATTCTCTGGCAAGTAGATGGCT
>NW_016964824.1:0-235 GCF_001483705.2 Eufriesea mexicana
TAACTCTACCTAACGTGCCGAGACCACTATTGGTGCCCTCCTCAGAGCCAAGCAGAACATACTCGGGTAGACTAGAGCGTAGGTGCCCATATAATTGCAGAGCATGGCACAATAGTGTAAGCTGCGATATCCTAACGTAGCCAAACGTAACATGACCGAACGCAGGCTAACACAACCTATCGTGGCGCAACCACAATTCCTTGCGTCCCCGGAAGCAAGCGGATTGTCATGGCGC
>NW_016964825.1:0-366 GCF_001483705.2 Eufriesea mexicana
TGTTCTGCTTGGCGGTGGTAAGGCGAGCAATAGTTGCCTAGGCACGTTGGTCACAGTTATGTTTCTTTCGGTTATGTTACGTTATGTTAGGTTCGGATAGGGTAGCTTTAACTTTTGTGCAGTACTCTGCTGTTCGGAGGATTTCTGCGCTCTACACTGATCTACTATACTCTGATCGACCCTCTGGAGACAAGCAATAGTGTTCGCGTCACGTAAACTTGAGTTAGGTTACGTTCGGTTAAGTTGGGTACCGTTAGGTTAGTTGTGGTTAGGATGGCGTCAACTTCTGTACTATACACTGCCATTCGGTGGACTACTGCGCCCTGCTGTGCTCTAATATGTTCTGCTTTTCCCTGGGGAGGGCAG
>NW_016964826.1:0-517 GCF_001483705.2 Eufriesea mexicana
GCCTAAATAACGAGAAAAGATACTATTGGCGTGCTACAGCCATTGCACTGCTATAGAATCTGGTTGGAAAAATCATTTTTATCGACATTTTGGACTGATATCTTGGTGAACAATGTTTCTTGCATAAATAAGTGTGAAATATACTATTGGCGTGCTATAGCCATGGTAATGCTATAGAACATGGGTGGAAAATACAATGTTATTGACATTATCGACTACTATCGAGGTGACCTAACTTTCTTGCATATAGAAGAAGGAAAGGTTCAACTGGCGTAGTATAGTGTCTGCAATACTATAGAATCTGGCTGGAAAATTCAATTTCATTGACATTATCGATTAATATCGTGGTAAGCTAACTTTCTTGCATAAATAAGGAAGAAATATCCTATTGGCGTGCTGTAGCCATTGCAATGCTATAGAACCTGGAGTGGAACCTGGCCGGAAAGTTAAATTATATTGACATTTTCGACTAATATCGTGGTGAGCTAACTTTCTTGCATAATAAAGGAAGAAATAT
>NW_016964827.1:0-341 GCF_001483705.2 Eufriesea mexicana
ATTTAATTGACATTTTCGACTAATGTCGTGGTGAGCTAACTTTCTTGCATAAATAAGGAGAAAAGATTCAATTGTCGTGCTATAGCCATTGCAATGCTATTGAATCTGGATGGGAAATTCAATTTTATTGACATTTTCGACTAATATCGTAATGAGATACCTTTCTTACATAAGTAAGGAGGTAAGAATCTTTTGGGGTGCTGGAGGAATAGCAGTGCTTTAGAATCTTCCAGGAAAATTTAATTTTATTAACATTTTCGACTAATATCGTGGTGAGCTAACTATCTTGCATAAATAAGGAGGAAATATTCTATTGGCGTGCTATAGCCATTGCAATGCTC
>NW_016964827.1:431-702 GCF_001483705.2 Eufriesea mexicana
AAGGAGGAAAGATTATATTGGCGTTCTATAGCCATAGCAATGCTATAGAATCTGGCAGGAAAATTCAATTTTATTGACATTTTCGGCTTATACCGTGGTGAGCTAACTTCCTAGCGTAAATAAGGAGGAAAGATTCCATTGACGTGTTATAGCCATTGCAATGCTATAGAATCTGCCAGGAAAGTTCAATTTTATTGACATTTTTGAATAATATCATGGTGAGCTATCTTTCTTGCATAAATAAGGAGAAAAGATTCAATTGGCGTGCTAT
>NW_016964828.1:0-288 GCF_001483705.2 Eufriesea mexicana
GGATGGATATATGTATGGATGTGTGTATGGGTGTATGTATGGATGTATGGATGTACGTATGGATGTATGTACGGATGGATGGTAGTATGGTTGGACGGTTTTATGTATGTATGGATGTGTGGATGTATGGATGTATGGATTGATGTATATATGGTTGGGCGGATGTATGGCTGTATGTGTGTATGCATGGGTGGAAGGATGTATGGAAGTATGGACGTATGGGTCTATGTACGGATGTATGTATGGATGTGCTGCTGCATGTATGTATGGCTGTATGGTTCAATGGAT
>NW_016964829.1:0-239 GCF_001483705.2 Eufriesea mexicana
ACGTCAGCTTATGTTACGCTTAGTAAGCTTAGGATAGGGTGGCTTTGACTTTTGCGCTACACAGCGCTATTCCGTGGACTTCTGCGCTCCACTGTGACCCAACATACCCTGCTCTGATCAGGGAATGCTAGAAATAGTGGCCGCGGGGCATTAGGCTGAGTTACGTTACGTTTGGTTAGGTTAGGTTTCATTGGGTTAGGTTAGGATACCTATGACTTTCGTGCAATATACTGGTATTC
>NW_016964829.1:264-587 GCF_001483705.2 Eufriesea mexicana
CTATCCTCAAACATGGCCTGCTTTGCGGCGGGGAGGCCAGCAATACAGGTCGCGGACCGCTAGGTTGTGTTTGGGCACGTTTGGTTATGTTAGGTTATGCTGGGATAGGTTAGGAATGCTTTGACGTGTGTGCTCAGCACTGAAATTCTACGGGCCTCTGTGCTCTTCGGTGCTCCATCATATCCTGCTTGTCTCTGGTGAAGCCAGCTATAGTTGTCGCGGCAAGTTAGGTTTAGCTACTCTACTTTCGGCTGGGTCAGGTTAGGTATGGTTAGGACAGGGTATCTTTGACATGTGTGCTATACATAGCAATTTGGTGACTT
>NW_016964830.1:0-696 GCF_001483705.2 Eufriesea mexicana
TCCATCAATGCATACATCCATCCATCCATACACCCATCCTTCCATACATCCATCCATCCATACCATCACCCATCCATACATCCTTCGATTCATATATCTATCCATCCATACATCCATCCATACATTCATTCATACATCCACACATCCATACACCCATACTTCCATACATCCTTCCACCCATGCATACAACCATCCATACATCAATCGATGCATTCATCCTTCCATCCATACATCCATCCACCCATCCATCCATCCGTACATGCATCCATACAGACATCAATACATACATCCATACATACACCAATACATTCATCCATAAATACATCCATACATCAACACTTGCATACATCCATAAATCCATCCATCCATGCACTCATCCATCCATAAATACATCCGTAAATGCATGAATACATACACCCATGCATGCAGCCACGAATACATACGTCCACACATGCATCCATCCATTCATACATCCATACATACATCCATACCTACATCCATACATACATCCAAACATACATCCATCCACTGATCCATCCAGCCATCCGTACAGCCACACAGATATACATACAGACATCCATACATCCGTACATCCATGCATTCGTACATCCATACATTCGTACATCCATACATGCATACATCCGCACATACATCTATACACACCCGTACATACGTACATCCATCCACCCATCCATA
>NW_016964831.1:0-560 GCF_001483705.2 Eufriesea mexicana
ATAACTTTACCTAACGTGCCGAATCCGCTGTTGATTCCTCCACCGCCCCCATAGCCAAGCAGGGCATACTAGAGCACAGCAGAGCGCAGACATCCATCGAATAGCTGTGTACAGCAGAAAAGTTAAAGCAATCCTTACCAAATGTAGACTAAGCCAACTCAACCGTACGTAGCCTGACTCATCATAAAGTACCGAGACCACACTTGATGGACCTCCCGGAGCACGGTTGAGGGCATTACAGCACTCTATGGCGAAGAAATCCGCCTGATAGCGGACAATAGCACTAAAGTCACAGCAATGCTCTCCTAACCTAACTAACTGCAATATAACCGAACGTAACCTAACTAAACCTAACGTACCGCTACCACTACAGCTGGCCACCCCAGAGCCTAGCAGAACACGTTGGTATAGAGTACAACATAGAGATCACTATAATAGCACTGTATATCAGAATAGTCATAGCTACCCGAGCCTAACCCAAAACACCAGAAAATAACGAAACATAGCCTGTCTCAAACTAACGTGCCGAGACGCCTGCTGATGCCCTCGACAAAGCCAAG
>NW_016964832.1:0-434 GCF_001483705.2 Eufriesea mexicana
GAGGGTATAGATATGCCTTCAGTGTCGTTCTCTGCTATTAGTTGGATTTCTGCTCCCTACAGTGCTCTATTATTTTCAGCCTGTCTCTGGCAATGCCAGCAAGTGCGGCCCCGATACGTTATGATGAGTCAGGCTACGTTCTGCTAGGTTGGGCTAGGCAAAGTTTGGTTCGGGTAGCTTTAACTTTTGCGCGGTTCGCAGCATTTCGGCGGATTTCTGCAATCTACTGTGCTCTAGTTCGTCCTGCTTGGCTCTGGGGTGGGCAGCAATCGCGGTCTCGGCATGTTAGTTGGTGTTTGTTTACGGTTGGTTATGTTACGATTGGATAGGTTTGGAGTGGGTAGCTTCGAATTTGATGCTCTAGTCCGCTATTAGGAGGACTCCTGAGCACTACAGTGCTGTAATATCTTTAGCTTCGCTCTGCCAATGACAGA
>NW_016964833.1:0-2655 GCF_001483705.2 Eufriesea mexicana
TAAATAAGGAGGAATGAATCTATTGGCGTGCTCTAGCCATTGCAATGCTATGGAATCTGGCTGAAAAATTCAATTTTGTAGACATTTTCGACTAATATCGTTATGAGCCAGCTTTCTTGCATAAGTAAGGACGAAATATTCTATTGGCGTGATCTAGGCATTGCAATGCAATAGAATCTGGCTGGAAAATTCAATTTTATAGACATTTTCGGAAAATATCGTGTTGAGCTAACTTTCTTGCATATATAAGGAGGAAAGATTCTATTGGCGTGCTATAGCCATTGCAATCCTGTAGCATCTGGCTGGAAAATTCAAATTTATTAACATTTTCGAAAAATATCGTGGTGAGCTAACTTTCTTGCATAAATAAGGAGGAGAGGTTCTAATGGAGTGCCATGAGCCATTGCAATGCTATGGAATCTGTCTGGAAAACTCAATTTTATTGACATTTTCGACTGATATCGTGGTGAGCTAACTTTCTTGCATAAATAACGAGGAAAGATTCTATTGGAGTGCTATAGCCATTGCTATGCTGTAGCATCTGGCTGGAAAACTAAATTTTATTGTCATTTTCGACTAATATCGCGGTGAGCTCACCTTCTTTCATAAATAAGGAGGGAAGATTCTATTGGCGAACTATAGCCATTACATTGCTAGAGAATTTTTCTGGAAAACACAATTTCATTGGCATTTTCGGCTAATATCGTGGTGAGCGAAATTTCTTGCAGATATAAGTAGGAAATATTGTATTGGCGTGCTATAGCCATAACAATGCTGTAGGATGAGGCTGGAAAACTCCATTTTATTGACTTTTTCGACTAATATCGTGCTGATCTAGCTTTGTTGCATAAATAAGGAGGAAAGATTCTATTTGCGTGCTATAGCAATTGTAATGCTTTGGAATCTGCCTGGAAAATTCAATTTTATTGACAATTTCGACTAATATCGCGTTGAGCCTGCTTTCTCGCATAAATAAGTAGGAATGAATCTATTGGCGTGCTCTAGCCATTGCAGTGCTATGGAATCTGGCTGGAAAAGTCAATTTTATAGACATTTTCGGCAAATATCGTGTTGAGCAAACTTTCGTGCATAAATAAGAAGGAAAGATCCTATTGGTTGTGCTATAGCCGTTGCGGTGCCATAGAATCTGGCTGGAAAATTCAATTTTATAGTCATTTTCGGAAAATATCGTGTTGAGCAAACTTTCTTGCATAAATAAGAAGGAAAGATTCTATTGGCGTGCTGTAGCCATTGCTAAGCAGTAGAATCTGTATGGAAAATTCAATTGTATTGATATTTCCCTCTAATATAGTGGCGTGCTGACTTTCTTGCATATATAAGCTGGAAAGATTCTATTGGCGTGCTATAGCCATAGCAATGCTATAGAATCTGGATGGAAAATTCAATTTTATTGAAATTTTATTGTGAACTTCGACTAATATCGTTATGAGCTAACTTTCTTGCATAAATAAGGAAGAAAGATTCTATTGGTGTGCTATAGCTATTGCAATGCTGTAGAATCTGGATGGAAAATGCATTTTTATTGATATTATCGTCAAATATCGTGGCGAGCTATATACCTTGCATAAATAAGGAGAAAAATTCTATTGGCGCGCTACAGCCATAACAATGCTATAGAAACAGGCTGTAAAGCTCAATTTTATAGACATTTTCGACTAATATCGTGTTGAGCGAGCTTTCTCGCATAAATAAGGAGGAAAGAATCTATTGGCGTGCTCTAGCCATTGCAATGCTATGGAATCTGGCTGGAAAATTCAATTTTATGACATTTTCGAATAATATCGCGGGGAGTTATCTTCCTTGCATAAATATTGAGGAAAGATATTTTATAGACATTTTCGACTAATATCGTGTTGAGCGAGCTTTCTCGCATAAATAAGGAGGAAAGAATCTATTGGCGTGCTCTAGCCATTGCAATGCTATGGAATCTGGCTGGAAAATTCAATTTTATGACATTTTCGAATAATATCGCGGGGAGTTATCTTCCTTGCATAAATATTGAGGAAAGATATTTTATAGACATTTTCGACTAATATCGTGTTGAGCGAGCTTTCTCGCATAAATAAGGAGGAAAGAATCTATTGGCGTGCTCTAGCCATTGCAATGCTATGGAATCTGGCTGGAAAATTCAATTTTATGACATTTTCGAATAATATCGCGGGGAGTTATCTTCCTTGCATAAATATTGAGGAAAGATATTTTATAGACATTTTCGACTAATATCGTGTTGAGCGAGCTTTCTCGCATAAATAAGGAGGAAAGAATCTATTGGCGTGCTCTAGCCATTGCAATGCTATGGAATCTGGCTGGAAAATTCAATTTTATGACATTTTCGAATAATATCGCGGGGAGTTATCTTCCTTGCATAAATATTGAGGAAAGATATTTTATAGACATTTTCGACTAATATCGTGTTGAGCGAGCTTTCTCGCATAAATAAGGAGGAAAGAATCTATTGGCGTGCTCTAGCCATTGCAATGCTATGGAATCTGGCTGGAAAATTCAATTTTATGACATTTTCGAATAATATCGCGGGGAGTTATCTTCCTTGCATAAATATTGAGGAAAGAAACTTATGGCGTTCTACAGCCATGGCAATGCAATAGAATTTGGCTGGAAAGTTCAATTTTATTG
>NW_016964834.1:0-458 GCF_001483705.2 Eufriesea mexicana
ACCAAATTAAGCCTAACCCAACCTTACAGTACGTAACCTGACCCAACGTGATGTGCCGAGATGATGATTGCTGTCATTCCCAGAGCCAAGCCGAACATATTAGATCACTGTCGGACGCAGAAATCCACCTAATAGAAGTGTATTGCATTAAAGTCAAAGCTATCATAACCCAACCAAACATAACTTAGCCTAACCGAACGTAGCCTAACTATACCTAACGCGCCGCGACCAGTATTACTGGCCTCGGCAGACTCGAGCGGAGCATATTAGAGGAGAGCAGATCGCACAAATTCACAGAATAACAGCCAGTGCCAAGAGAGTCTCAGCTATCCAAACCAAACCCAAACAAGCATAACCCAACCAAACGTAACTCAACTCAACCTCGTGTGCCGAGACCACAACTGCTGGCGTGCACAGAGCCAACCAAAATATACTAGAGCACTTTAGAGCGCAGAAAC
>NW_016964835.1:0-262 GCF_001483705.2 Eufriesea mexicana
TGGTGAATAGATCGCCTATCGCCTTCAATCCAATGGCAAGTACAGCCATCTGCTTGCCAGAGGGTACGTCTATTCAAAATCTACAATTTGTCATAGCTTGGTGAATAGATCGCCTAACGCCTTCAATCCAATGGCAAGTATATCCACCTACTTGTCAGAGAACAGGCCTATTCAAAATCTATAACGTTTTATAGCTTGTCGAATAGATCGCCTAACGCCTTCAATCCAATGGCTAGTACAGCCATCTACATGTCAGAGAATA
>NW_016964836.1:0-605 GCF_001483705.2 Eufriesea mexicana
TTTTGTCTGCCTAAACCAGCGTCATTTTCTGAATCTTTATTTGACCATCAAAGATTTCTATCTGGTATGTCATATGGCTACCACACCAGGAATCCAATAGACGTATCATACTTTACATATTTGTATCGCTACTTTAATTTTTCCTCACTATAAAATATAATTCTTGGCATGTACGCTGATGATATTCCATGAGTCCAATAATCAAGCTCTGTAATCACTAATGAAAGTTGGAAAAACAGTGGCTCGTAACTTACGCTATTTAATTACAACTGAAGGTTATGTTAATGCAAATACTTACATGTTTTTCGTAATGCAGGCACAACTGCATGGACACAACAATGCTTCCGGCGTCTATTTGCAATTTTTTCTCATTTCCTATGCATTCTTTTGTTCACCTGAAGAAAAATTAACGTATCACGCAATTTCTGTGATTAATTCATGAAATTTTATAATTGCGTTGTGAAAGCGTACCTTTCCATATTTGTCGTCTTCCAGATAAAGAAATGAATGCTCATTGCCGAATTAAAATCGCTGTTGGGGTTAAATTTTTTAAAGCATGTACAAAACTTTATGATTTCATTTATTAAAATATATAAAAATATATT
>NW_016964837.1:0-1427 GCF_001483705.2 Eufriesea mexicana
GGTGACGTCATGTTAGGCTGTGTTATGTTACGTTCGGATTTGTTACGTTTGGCTATGTTAGAACATGCTACCCCGACATTTGTGCTATTCACTGATGTGCTCTAATATGCTCTGCTTCGCTCTGCAGAAACCAGCAATTTTGGTCTCTTTACGTTATGTTGAGATACACTAAGTTTGTATATGTTAAGTTAGGTCAAGTTAGGCTAGGGTATGTTTGACTTTTGTGCTACACACTGAAATGCGGTAGGCTTCTGCGCTCTGCTATGCTCTAGTATCCTCTGCTTGTCTCTGGGGAGGCCAGCAATAGTGGCCTCGGCACGTTATGTAGTGTTATGCTACGCTTGGGTATGTTACGTTTGGTCAGTATAGGACAGAGCAGCTTAGACTCTTGTGCCGTACGCTTCTAGTCGGTGGACTTCTGCGCTCTACAGGAGTATACTGTATTCTGCTGGGCTCCTGGGATGCAAGCAGAGGTGGTGGCCGCATGTTATGCTGAGTTATGCTACGTTTGGCTAGGTTAGGTTAGGAAAGGTAATGTTAGGGCGCCTTTTGTGTTGTGCACTGCAATGCGGCGGGTTCCTGCTCTCTACATTGCTCTGCTGTACCCTGCTGGGCTCAGGGGAGGCGAGCAATTGTGATCGCGGCACGTTGCGTTCAGTTACGTTATTTTCGGTTGGGTTCGTTTCGACAAAGTTTGGTTAGGTTAGCTATGACCCTTGTGCCGTACACTCTGATTCGGTGGATATATGCTCAATACTGTGCTTTAGTACACCCTGCTTGTATCTGAGGAGGTCAGCAATTATTGTCAATTCATGTTAGGTTGAGTTAGGTTGCATTTAGGTATGTATCGATTGGCTACGTTAGGATAGGTTAGCTTCGTCATTTGTGCTATTCGCTGCTATTTGGTGCCTTTCTGCGCTCGTCTGTGCGATAGTGTATTCTGCTTTGCACTGGGGATTCCAGTAATAGTGGTCTCGGCCCTTTAAGTTAGGTTAGGTTACGTCTGGCTTTATTACTTTAGGATAGGCTAGGATAGGGTAGCCTCGACTTAAGGCTAGGATAGGGTAGCCTCGACTTTTGTGCTGTGCACTGCTGTTCGCTGGATTGCCACTCCCTACGTTGCTCTACTATACCCTGCTATAGCCTGGAGAGGACATTAATAGTGGTCTCGGCTCTTTTGTTTTGGTTATGATATATTTCCTTCAGTTACGATTGGTTGGTGTAGGAGAGGATAGCTTTGACTTTTGTGCTGTACACTGGAATGCGGTGGATATCTGCGAGGTACTGTGCCCTAGTATGTTCTGCTTGCCTCTGTGGATGCCAGCAATGGTGGTCTCGGCGCGTTAGGCTGAGTTGGGCGGCGTTGGGGATGGTTGAGTTTGTTTGGATTAGGTCTGGATAGCTTTGACTTTCTTGGCATAGACCGT
>NW_016964838.1:0-576 GCF_001483705.2 Eufriesea mexicana
TGAGCGGATGGGGGTATGCTTGGATGTATGGATGTACGTATGGATGGATGAGTGCATGGATGGACGGATTTATGGATGTACGGTTGTGTGGATGTATGGACGTTTGTATGGATGAATGTATTGGTGTATGTATGGATGTATGTATTGAAGTCTGTATGGATGCATGTATGGATGGATGTGTGGGTGTATGGATGTATGGATGGATTGATGTATGGGTGGATAGATGTATGGATCGATGGATGTATGAATGGGTGATTGTATGGCTGGATGGATGTATGGAAGAAATTGTGTATAGATGGACGAATGTATGGGTTGGTGGCCGTTATGGATGGATGGTTGTATGGATAGATTGAGGTACGGATGGTTGGATGTATGTATGGATGGATGTATGGATATACGAATGGATGGATGTATATAAGTATTGATGTATGGATTGATGGATGTATGGATGGATTCAGGTATGGATGGATGGATTTAAATGTATGGCTGGATGTATGGATGTATGAATGGATGGATGTATATATGTATGGATGTTTGGACTGATGGATGTATGGTTGGACGGAGGTATGGATTGAT
>NW_016964839.1:0-1013 GCF_001483705.2 Eufriesea mexicana
CAATAGCACGCCAATAGAATCTTTCCTTGTTATTTACTCAAGAAAGATAGGTCATCACGATATCAGTCGAAAATGTCAATATTATTGTATTTTCCAGCCACAACCTAACTCATTGCAATGGTTATAGCACTCAAAAAGCATCTCTCCTCCTTACTTACGCAAGGAAGCTTGCTCACCACGGTATTAGTCGAAAATGCCAACAAAATTGTATTTTCCAGCCACATTCTATATCATTGCAATGGCTATAGCACTCAAAAAGCGTCTTTCCTCCTTACTCACGCAAGGAAGTTAGCTCATCACGATGTTAGTCGAAAATGTCAACAAAATTGTATTTTCCAGCCACATTCTATATCATTGCAATGGCTATAGCACTCAAAAAGCGTCTTTCCTCCTTACTCACGCAAGGAAGTTAGCTCATCACGATGTTAGTCGAAAATGTCAACAAAATTGTATTTTCCAGCCACATTCTATATCATTGCAATGGCTATAGCACTCAAAAAGCGTCTTTCCTCCTTACTCACGCAAGGAAGTTAGCTCATCACGATGTTAGTCGAAAATGTCAACAAAATTGTATTTTCCAGCCACAATCTATACCATTGCAATGGCTATAGCAATCAAAAAGCATCTTTCCTCCTTTGTTACGCAAGGAAGTTAGCTCACCACGGTATTATTCCAAAATGTATATAAAATTGAATTTTCCAGATCCAGCAAGATTCTGTAGCATTGCAATGCCTATAGCACCCCAACCGAATCTTTTCTCCTTATTTAAGCAAGAAAGTTAGCTTAACGCGATATTAGTCTTAAATGTCAATTAAATTGAATTTTCCAGCCAGACACTATAGCAATGCAATGGCTATAGCACGCCAATAGAATCTACCATGATTAGTTACGCAAGAAAGGTAGCTCCCAACGATATTAGTCGAAACCGTCAATATAATAGAACTTTCCAGCTGATTCTGTAGCATTACGAAGGCTATAGCACGCCAATATTATCATTACGCCTTATTTATGTA
>NW_016964840.1:0-568 GCF_001483705.2 Eufriesea mexicana
TGCTAAAGCATTGCAATGGCCATAGCAGACCAATAGTATCTTTCCTCCATATTTATGCAAAAATGGTCGGTCACCACGATATTATTCGAAAATGTCAATAAAATTGAATTTTCGATGCAAATTCTATACCATTGCAAAGGCCATAGCACGCCAATAGAATCTTTCCTCCTTATTTATGCAAGAAGGTGAACACACTACGATATTAGCCGAAATTATCAATAAAATGGAATTTTCGAGGCAGACTCTATAGGATTGCAATGGCTATAGCACGCCAATAGAATCCTTCCAATTTATTTATGCAACAAAGTAAGCTCACCAAGATATTAGCCGAAAATGTCAATAAAATTGAATATTCCAGGCAGATTCTATAGCACTGCAATGGTTATTGCACGCCAATAGAATCTTTCCTCCTTATTTATGCAAGAAAGTTAGCTCAAGCTCATCATGATATTAGTGGAAAATGTCAATAAAATTTAATTTTCCAGCAGTTTCTATAGGATTGCAGCGGCCATAGCGCGCCAATAGTATCTTTCCACCATATTTAAGCATCAAAGTTAGCGCACCGCGA
>NW_016964841.1:0-1051 GCF_001483705.2 Eufriesea mexicana
AGGTGTTAGGCGATCTACTCACCATGCTATATCAGATTATAGAATTTGAATAGACTTATTCCCCGGCAAGTACATATCTGTACTTGCCATTGGATTGTATGCGATATCAGATCTAATCACCAAGCTATGGCAGCTTATAGGTCTTGAATATGCTCATTCTCTGGCGAGTAGATGGCTGTACTTGCCATTGGATTGAGGGCGTTAGGCGATCTATTCACCATGCAATAACAGGCTATAGATTTTGAATAGACCTATTCTCTGGCAAGTAGATGGCTGTCCTTATCATTGGATTGAAGGCGTTAGGCGATCTATTCACCAAGCAATAACAGGTTACAGATTTTGAATAGACCTATTCTCTGGCAAGTAGATGACTGTACTTGCCATTGGTTGAAGACGTTAGGCGACCTATTCACCAAGCTACAACAAATTATACATTTTGAATACACGAATTCTCTTGCAAGTAGATGGCTGTCGTTGCCATTCGATTGGATGAGATACGCGATCTATTCACCAAGCCATAACAGGTTATAGATTTTGAATAGACCTATTCTCTGTCATGAAGGTGGTTGTACTTGCCATTGGATTCAAGGCGATACGCTATCTATTCACCAGGCTATAACAGACTATAGATTTTCAGTAGACATATTCTCTGGCAAGAAAATGGCTGCACTTGCCATTGGTTGAATGCGATAGGCGACCTATTCACCAAGCTATAACAGATTATAGATTTTGAATAGGCCTATTTTCTGGAAGGAGGTGTCTGTACATGCCATTGGATTGAAGGCGTTAGGCGATCTATTCACCAAGCACTAACAGGTTATAGATTTTGAATACACGTATTCTCTGGCAGGAAAATGGCTGTACTTGCCATTGTATTGAAGGCGTTGGGCGACCTCTCCACCAAGCTATAACGGATTATTGATTTTGAATGGTCCAATTCTCTGGCAAGTAGATGGCTTTTCTTGCCATTGGTTGAAGGCGATGGGCTACCCATTCACCAAGCTATAACAGGTTATAGATTTTGAATAGGCCTATTCTCTGGCAAGTAGAT
>NW_016964842.1:0-227 GCF_001483705.2 Eufriesea mexicana
GCCATCTACTTGCCAGAGAATAGGTCTATTCAAAATCTATAACCTGTTACAGCATGGTGAATATATCGCTTATCGTCATCAACACAATGGCAAGTACAGCCATCTACTTGCCAGAGAATAGGTCTTTTCGAAATCTATAACCTGTTATAGCTTGGTGAATAGATCGCCTAACGCCTTCAATTCAATGGCAAGTACAGCCATCTACTTGCCAGAGAATAGGTCTATTC
>NW_016964842.1:246-472 GCF_001483705.2 Eufriesea mexicana
GAATAGATCGCCTAACGTCTTCAATCCAATGGCAAGTACAGCCATCTACTTGCCAGAGAATAGGTCTTTTCGAAATCTACAACCTGTTATAGCACGGTAAATAGATCGCTTAACGCCTTCAATCCATTGGCAAGTACAGCCATCTACTTGCCAGAGAATAGGCCTATTCAAAGACTATAACCTGTTATAGCTTGGTGAATACATCGCCTAACGCCTTCAATTCAAT
>NW_016964843.1:0-528 GCF_001483705.2 Eufriesea mexicana
CTTCGCAATGCTATAGAATCTGGCTGAAAAATTCAATTTTACTGACATTTTCGACTAATATCCAGGTGAGCTGCCCTTTTTGCTTAAATAAGGAGGAAAGAATCTACTGGCCTGCTATAGCCATTGCAATGATATAGATTGTGGTTGGACAATTCAATTTTATTGCAAGTTTCGACTAATATCGAGATGAGCTAACGGTCTTGCATAAATAAGCAGGGTAGATTCTATTGGCGTGCTATAGCCATTTCAATACTATAGAATCTAGGTGGAAAGTTCAATATTATTGACAGTTTCGTCTATTATCCTGCTGAGCTCTGTTTCTTGCATAAATAAGCAGGGTAGATTCTATTGGCGTGCTGTAGACATTGCAATGATATAGATTGTGGTTGGACAATTCAATTTTATTGCAAGTTTCGACTAATATCGTGGTGAGCTAACTTTCTTGCATATATACGGAGGAAAGATTCTATTGGCGTGCTATAGCCATTGCAATGCTCTGGAATCTGGCTGGAAAGTGCAATTTTTTTG
>NW_016964843.1:3761-4339 GCF_001483705.2 Eufriesea mexicana
TGCATAATTATGGAGGAAAGATCCATTTGGCGTACTATAGCCATTGCAATGCTGTAGAATCTGGCTGGAAAATTCAATATTATTGACAGTTTCGACTAATATCGTGGTGAGCTACCTTTCCTCCCTAAATAAGCAGGGTAGATTCTATTGGCCTGCAGTAGACATTGCAATGATATAGATTGTGGTTGGACAATTCAATTTTATTGACATTACCGGCTAATATTGTGGTGAGGTAACTTTCTCGCATATATAAGTAGGATAGATACTATTGGCCTGCTATTGCCATTGCAATGATATAGAATGTGCCTGGCAGATTCAATTTATTGACAGTTTCGACTAATATCGTGGTGAGCTAGCTTTCTTGCATACAAAAGGATGAATGATTTTACTGGCGTGCTGTAGACATTGCAGTGATATAGATTGTGGATGGAAAATTCAATTTTATTGACATTTTCTGCTAATATCGTGGCGAGATAACATTCTCGCATAAAGAAGTAGGATAGATCCTATTGGCATGCTATAGGCATTGCAATGCAAGAGAATCTTCCTGGAAAACTCAATTTTATTGACATTTTCGA
>NW_016964844.1:0-865 GCF_001483705.2 Eufriesea mexicana
GCTCCCAGAACGAATGGAACCAGTCTGCATTTTTCGATGTCGGTCGAATCGATTGCGGGTTGAGCGTAACTAAACCACAGGTATATACCTGTCCTGTGTGTAAATTTTGTGGGCGTATGTCACGTGGTTCTCATTTTACAGCGTTTAAAAGTGGGCCTGAATATGTCGAAATTACGAGCTACCTTTCATGCCGCTGCAAGCTTCCTGGTGATGTTAGGAGTGTGAGCTTTGAGCATGTGAGAGCTTACAGTGTGCACTATGAGAAAGTATGGGTTTTGCGAGCTTTCGAGCTTGCGAGATTTTTTGCTGGTTTTTGGTCGAAAAATTCGGCTCTCAGAACGAATGGAACCAGTTTGCATTTTTCGATGGCGGCCGAATCGATTGCGTGTCGAACCTAACTAAACCTCAGGTACATACCTGTCCTGTGTGAAAATTTCATAGGCGTATGTCACGTGTTTCGCATTTTACAGCGTTTCAAAGTGGGCCTGAATATGTCGCAATTGCGAGCTACCTTTGATGCCGCTGCAAGCTTCCTCGTGAAGCTAGGAGTGTGAGCTTTGAGCATATGTGAGCTTACAGTATGCTCTATGAGAACGTATGGGTTTTGCGAGCTTTCGAGCTTGCGAGATTTTTTGCTGATTTTTGGTCGAAAAATTTGGCTCTCAGAACGACAGTCTGCGTTTTTCGATGTCGGTCGAATCGATTGCGGGTTGAACGTAACTAAACCTCAGGTACATACCTGTCCTGTGTGAAAATTTTGTGGGCGTATGTCCCGCGGTTCGCATTTTACAGCGTTTCAAATTGGGCCTGAATATGTCGCAATTGGGAGCTACCTTTGATGCCGCTGCAAGCTTCCTGGTGAAGC
>NW_016964845.1:0-533 GCF_001483705.2 Eufriesea mexicana
AGATACTATTGGAGTGCTATAGGCATAGCAAAGCTATAGAATCGTCCTGGAAAATACAATTTTATTGACATTTTCGACTAATATCGTTGCGAGCAAACCTTCTTGCATAAATAAGGACTAAAGATTCTGTTGGCGTGCTATAGGCTTTGCAATGCTACAGAATCTTGCTGGAAAATTCAATTTTATTAACATTTTCGAATAATACCGTGGTGAGCTAACTTCCTTGCGTAAGTAAGGAGGAAAGATGCTTTTTGATTGCTATAGCCATTGCAATGGTATAGATTGTGGCTGGAAAATACAATTTTGTTGACATTTTCGACTAACATCGTGGTGAGCTAACTTCATAACTTCCTTGCGTAAGTAAGGAGTAAAGATGCTTTATGATTGCTATAGCCACTGCAATGATATAGATTGTGTCTGGAAAATACAATTTTGTGGACATTTCCGACTACTATCGTGGTGAGCTAACCTCCTTGCGTACGTAAGGAGGAAAGATGCTTTTTGAGTGCTATAGCCAATGCAATGATATAGAA
>NW_016964846.1:0-1198 GCF_001483705.2 Eufriesea mexicana
ACCTACCCAAACTAACATGACGTAACCAAACGAAACCTGTCTAAACTTTACGGGCCGAGAGCACTATTACTGGCCTCGTTAGAGCAACGCAGAGTAGACTATATCACAGTAGTGCGGAGAAATCCGCCGAACAGCATTGAACAGCACAAATGTCAAAGCCAACCTAATCATACATAACAAACTCCATTCAAACCGAACGTAACAATAACACAACAAAACGTTCTACGTACAATATTCCTGACATGCGCGGTGGCCTGCAGTTGCTAGTAGAGCAATGCAGAGCGCAGATATCGACCGAATTGCAGTGTATACCACAAAGGTCAAAGTTATGAATACAAAACTCAACCTAACCTGTACAAGCAAAACGTAACCTAACACAATTTAACGTTCCGCGACCACTATTTCTGGACTGCCCAGTGCGAAGCAGGGAATGTTAGTACCACAGTTGAGCGCAGCAATCCACATTATAGCAGTGTAAAGCACAAAAGGCACAGCAATACTCTCCTAACCTAACCGTGTATAATACAACCAAACGTAACATAACTTTACCCATTGTGCATACCCGCCATTGTTGCCCGCCACAGAGCCAAGCAGAAGATATTAGACGAGAGTAGAGCACAGATGTCCATAGAATCCCAGAGCATAACATAATAGTCGAAGCTACCCTATCCTAACAAAGCCAAATGTAACATAACCGAACGTTGCAAAACACAACCTAATGCGCCGAGGCCACTACCGCTGGTCTACTCTTAGCCTAGCATAACATACTTGAGCTCACTCAAGCGCAGAACACATCCGTATTGCAGTGTACAGCGCAAAGGTCGAAGCTATCCCTTCCCAACCTGACAAAGCGTAACGTAACCAAGCGTAATGTAACCGAACCTGGGGTGCCACGACCACCATTACTGGCCTAACGAGACCCGAGCAGAGTATAGCAGAGCAATACAGGCCGCTGAAATCTGCAGAATTTCAGTGTATAGAACAGGAAACAAAGCTATTCAACACAAACCTTGTCACACCTAGCATAACCAAACGTATCATAGCACAAGCTGACTTGCCGCGAACACAATTCCTTGCGTCCCAAGATACAAGCAGGAGTGTTGTAGCGCACCATAGAGCGCAGAAGTCCATAGAATCGCGGTGTGTATCACGAAAGCCGAAGCTATCCTAACCTATCGCAACGTAACGTAATCCGACC
>NW_016964847.1:0-385 GCF_001483705.2 Eufriesea mexicana
ATTAGTCGAAAATGTCAATAAAATTGAATTTTCCAGCCAGGTTCTACAGCATTGCAATGGCTACAGCACGCCAAAAGGATCATTCCTGCATATTTATGCCAGGATGCTAGCTCGCCACGATATGAGTCGAAAATGTCAATAAAATTGACCTTTCCGGCCCGATTCAGCACCATTGCAATGGCTATAGCACGCCAAAAGGATCTTTCCACCTTTCTTATGCAAGGAAGCTGGCTTACCACGGTTTTAGTCGAAAATGTCAATAAAATTAAATTTTCCAGCAAGATTCCATAGCATTGCAATGCCTATAGCATGCCTGCAGTACCATTCCTCCTGATATATGGAAGAAAGTTAGCTCACCACCATATTAGTCGAAAATGACAATAAA
>NW_016964848.1:0-760 GCF_001483705.2 Eufriesea mexicana
TTATTTACAATTGGAGGATTAACTGGAATTATATTATCAAATTCATCAATTGATATTATTTTATTGATATTACATAATACTTATTATCCATTAATTACTGCTTTATTATTAAATAAAAAATGATTAAATTTTCAATTTTTAATAATATTTATTCGTGTTAATTTAACTTCTTTCCCTCAGCATTTTGTAGGTTTACTGGGAATACCACGACGATATTCTGATTATCCAGATTCTTATTATTGTTGAAATTTATTATCTTCAATTGGTTCAATTATTTCTTTAAATAGAATAATTTTTTTATTGTTTTTAATTATAGGAAGTTTAATATCAAAACGATTATTATTACTTAAATTTAATCATTCATCATTAGAATGATTAATAAATTATCCTCCATTAGATCATTCATTTAATGAATGTAGAATTTTAATTTTTAATAAGATTTTTTAATATGGCAGATAAGTGTAATGAATTTAAAATTCAATAATATAAAATTAAATTTTATTATTAAAAATTTCAACATGAAATATATATTTTTTTCTAAATTCAAATTCTTTTCATTCGGATAATTTAATTTATTTACATAATTTTATTATAATATTTATAATAATAATTATTACTTTTACAATTTGTTTAATTATTGATATTTTAAATAATAAATACATTAATTTATATTTATTAAAAAATCATTTAATTGAAGTAATTTGAACAATTATTCCAATAATTATTTTATTATTTATTTGTTTACCTTCTTTAAAAATTT
>NW_016964849.1:0-493 GCF_001483705.2 Eufriesea mexicana
CATTTGTGCTGTACATAGATTTGACTCTTGTGATATGCACTGCTATATGTTGGGTTTCTGCGCTATACTGTGATCTGATATTTTCACCATGGCACAGGAAAGACAGCAACATTTGTCTCGGCACGTTATGTTGTGTTAGGCTACGTTTCGTTAGGTTAGGTTAGGTCAGGTTTGGATAGGATATCTTCGACTTTTGCGCTATATACTGCTATTCCGTGCCCTTCTGCGCTCTACATTGCCCTCCTATACTATGCCCGACTCTGGGGTGGCCAGCAATAGCGGTCGTGACACGATAGGTTTAATTAACTTACGTTTGGTCAGGCTATGTTTGGCCTCGTTTGGTTACGGTGGCTTCGACTTTTGAGCTATACACTACTATTCTGTGGATTTCTTCAATCACTCTACTGTGCTCTTGTACATCCTGTTTTGTGCTGGTGAGCCCAGAAATAGTGGTCTCGGCTCGACAGGGTTAGTTAGTCAAAGTTTGGTTGGT
>NW_016964850.1:0-2631 GCF_001483705.2 Eufriesea mexicana
TGTATGTATTGATGTATGTATGGTTGTATGGATGGATGGATGGATGGGTTTGTGGATTGATGTGCGGATGGATGGATATATGGTAGGATGGATGTATGGATGGATAAATGTATGGATGTATGGCTGTATGAATGAATGGATGTATGGATGGATGGAGGTGTGGATGATCGGATGTACGGATGTATGGATGTATGGATGTATGGATGGATGGTTGTATCGAGGGATGGAGGTACGAATGAATGGATTTATCGATATATGGATGGTGGATGAATGGATGCATGTATGGATGAATGTATGGATGTACGTAAGAATGTCTGTATGGATGTATGTATGGATGAATGTATGCGTGTATGTATGGATCTGCGTGATGATGTGTGTATGGATGCATGGATGGATGGATGGATTGGTGAATGGAAGTATGGACGGAAGGACGTATGGATCGATGGAAGTATGAATGGGTGGATGTCTTGATGGATGTATGTATGGAAGTACGGATGTATATATCGATGTATGTATGGATGGATGTCTGTAAGGATGGGTGGAAGTGTGGATGGATTGAGGTACGGATGGACGAATGTACGGATGTATGGATGTATGTATTTATATATGTATGGATGTATGGATGGATGGTTGTTTCGAATGAGGGAAGTACGAATGTTCGGGTTTATGGGTGAATGGTCGTGTGGATGTATGGACGTATACATGGATGGGGGAATGAACGGATAGATTTATGGATCGATGGATCTATGGATGAGTGGTTCTTTGGATGGGCAGATGCATTGATGGATCGATATATGTAGAGATGGATGGATGAATGGATGTATGTTTGGATGGGTGCATGTATGGATGGATGGATTGTGGAAAGGTGGATGTATTGATGGATGTATGCATGGATGCATGGTTGTATGGATGGATGGATGTATGTATGGTTTGAGGTGTGGATGGACGGACGTACGGATGTATGGATGCATGGATGTATATATGTGTGGATGTATGGATGTATGGACGTATGGGTGTAATGATGGATGGATGTTTGGATGAATGTATGTATGGATGTACGTTTGAATGTATGGTTGTATTAGAGTAATGTATGTTTTTATGTATGAATGTACGAATATATGGATGTACGGATGCATGGATGTATAGAAGTGTGGGTGGATGTATGGTTGTATGGATTGATATATGTGTGGATCGATGGATGTATTGATAGGTGGTTGTATTGTTGGATGGATGTTTGGAAGGATGTATGTACGGATGGATGGATGTATGGATCTATGGATGTATGTGTGGATGAATGGTTGTAGGGGTGGTTGGATGTTTGGATGGATTGAGGTATGGATGTATGTATGGATGTCTGTATGGTTGTATGTATGGATGTATGCATGGATCTAAGTACGGATGTATATATGGTTGTATGCATGGATGTATGAATGGAAGTTCGTATCGATGTATGTATGTATGAATGGATGTATGTAAGGATGTATGTATGGATGTATGTATGAATGAATGTATGGGTGTATGTATGGATGTATGTATTGATGTATGTATGCATGTACACATGTATGGGTGTATATATGTATGGATGTAAGGATGGATGTATGGACGTATGGATGTATGGGTGTATGCATGTATGAATGTACGAATGTACGGATGTACGGATGTATGGATGTATGGATGAATGGATATATGTATTAGTGTATGTATGAATGTAATGATGGATTGATGGATTGGAGGATGAATGTATGCATGGATATATGTATGGATCGGTGGATGTGCGGACGGATTGGTGTATGGATGGATGGTTGTATGGATGATGTATGGATGTATGGATGGATGGATGGACGGATGGATGTATGGAAGTAATGATGGATATATGTATGGATCGATGGATGTATGGATGGGTGGATGTATAGTTGCATGGATGTATGGAAGGATGTATGTACGGATGGATGGATGTATGGGTGCATGGATTTATGGATGTATGGATCTATGAATGTATGGATGTATGGTTGGACGGATGTACGGATGGATGGATGTATGGATGTATGGATGTATGGACCTATGGATGTGTGTGTGGATGAATGGTTGGCTGGATGGACGGAAGAATGAATGTATGGATGGGCGGATGAACGAATGCGTGGATGGTTGGGTGGGTGTACGGATGAATGGATGGCTGGATGTATGTGTGGATGCATGTATGGATGTATGTAAGGATGATTGTATGGATGTATGTATGGGTGTATGCATGGGTGTATGTATTGATGTATGTATGGTAGTACGGATGGATGGATGGATGGGTTGGTGGATTGATGTACTGATGGATGGATGTATGTATCGGTGGATGTATGGATGGGTGGATCTATAGAAGAATGGATGTATGGATAGATGGATGTATGGATGGATGGCTGTATGGACGAATGGATGTATGGATGGATTGAGGTATGGATGTGCGGACGTACAGATGTATGTATGTGTGGTTGTATATACTTATGGATGTATGAATGTATGGATGGATGGCTGTATCTATAGATGGATGTATGGATCGGTAGATGTATGGGTGGAAGGATCTACATATGTATGGATGTATGGATGGATGGGTGTATGGTTAGATGGATTTATGGATGAGTGGAT
>NW_016964851.1:0-923 GCF_001483705.2 Eufriesea mexicana
ATTGCAGGAAAGTAGAAACCATTCAAACATAATCCATGCCAACATAACCTAGCCAAACATAACGTAACTCAACCTAACTTGCCACGGCATCCATTTCTTGCCTCCACAGAGCGCAGAGCAAAGGAAAGCAGAGCGGAGAAGCCCGCCGAATATCATTGTGCAACGCAAAAGTCATAGCTATACTATCCTAACCATAACAATCGTAATATTACGAAACGTAACCGAAGCAAACCTAACGTGCCCCTGCCGCCACTGCTGGCGTTCCTGGAGCCAAGCGGAGAATATTAGACGTAGGTAGAGCGCGGAAAAACATAAAACCGCTGTGTACAGCAGAAAAGTCAAAAATAACAAATCCTAACCTATACTAACGTAACCTACTCTGACATAGCCATACTTAACATAACGCGCAGCGACCACTATTGCTGACCTCCCCAGTGCCAAAGGATTTGAGTAGAGCACAGTAGAAGAAAGGAAACCGCCGAATAACAGTGTATACATCGAAAGTCCGAGTTATCCTCAACAAACTTAACCTAACCTAACCTAACCAAACGTGACCTAACTAAACCTTGCGTGCCACGAACGCTACTGCTGGCACTCCGAGAGTCGAGTAGAGTATAGCAGAGCAATGTAGAACGCTGAAATCCACCGAATAACAGTGCATATCACAAGAGTTAAAGTTTTTCTATCTCAACAACACCAAACGTGACATAACCAAACGCAACGTAACTCTGTTCAACGTGTCGAGACCACTACTGCTGGCCTCCCCATAGCCAAGCAGAATATATTAGAGTGCAGTAGAGTGCAGTAATCTACCGCATTGTAGTGTGTAGCACAACAGCACAAAAGTCAAAGATATCCTAACGTAAACTGTCCTAACCTAACCTAACCCAACGTAGCCTAACTTAGCGTAACGTGCCGTGAGT
>NW_016964852.1:0-594 GCF_001483705.2 Eufriesea mexicana
ACAGTGGCCTCGGCACGTTAGGTTGAGTTAGCCAATGTTTTGTTAGGTTAGGCTAGGCAAGGTTAGGTTATGGTACCTTTGACTTTTGTGCTGTATATTGCTATCCGTTGGTTCCCTGCGCTCTGCTGTGCAATAGTATACTCTGCTTGGCTCTGGGGATTCTAGCAACTCTGGTCTAGGCACGTTCGTTTATGCTGTGATACGTTTGATTATATTATGTTTGGATGGGTTAGGACCGGATAGCTTTGACTTTTGAGTTGTACACTGCTATTCCTCAACGCTGCCCTACAATGCTCTGCTCGGCTCTCGGGAGGACAATAATAGGGGTCCCGCCAGGTTAGGTTGATTTAGGCTATGTGCGGTTATGTTACGTTTGGTTAGGTTAGGACAGGGTATTATTGACTTTTGTTCTATAAACTTCTATTCGGTGAACTTCTGCGCTGTACTGTGCCCTAATATGTTCTGCTTGGCCCTGGGGAGGAGAGCAATAGTGATCTCGGCACTTTAGGCTTAGTTACGTTACGTTTGATAAGGTTATGTATGTTTGGGTTAGGTTTGGATATCTTTGACTTTCTTGGCATAGACTGCTATTCG
>NW_016964853.1:0-205 GCF_001483705.2 Eufriesea mexicana
ACCACGGTATTAGTCGAAAATGTCAATGATATTGTATTTCCCAACCAGAATCTATATCATTGCAATTGCTATAGCACTCAAAAAGCACCTTTCCGCCTTACTTACGCTAGGAAGTTAGGTCACAACGGTGTTTGTCGAAATCGTAAATAAAATTGAATTTTCCTTCAATATTCTACAGCATTGCAACGCCTATAGCACGCCATCA
>NW_016964854.1:0-774 GCF_001483705.2 Eufriesea mexicana
CATAGGGCAGCCCTGTGTAGCTCAAAAGGCAAAGCTATCGTAACCTACCGCAACGTAATCTAACAGCCAAACGTGTTCTGACTCAACCCATCGTGCCGCGACCACTATTGCTGGCATCACGAGGGTCGGGCAGAGTATAGTAGAGCAATGTAGAGGGCAGAAGACCCCGAATAGCAGTGTATAGCACAAAAGCCGAAGCTGCACCTGCCTAACCTGCCCAAACATAGCATCCCAATCCTGAGCTAGCTGAAGCTATCAAGCCTAGGCCACCACTGCTTACCTCCCAAGATCCAGGCGCATTATACTGGAGCACAGTAGAAAGCAGAAGCCCGCCGCATTGCTGTGCAATGCACAAAAGACAAAGATATCCTTTCAAAATCTGACCATACCAAACTTAACCGAACGTACCCTAGCACAAAGTAACGTGCCGACACCTCTATCGCTGGCCTTCGCGTAGCCAAGCTGAACTTATTAGAGGCTGTAAAGCGCAGACATCCTCGGTATCGCACTGTATAGCGAAGAAGTCGAAGCTATTCAAACCTCGCCCGAACCTATATAACCGAACCAAACGAGGTATAACCCAACATACCGTGCCGCGGCCAATATTGCCAGATCCACGTGGACCAAGCGGAACGTATTAGAGCACCGTAGTGCGCAGAAATCAACCGATTAGCAGTGTATAGAAAACGTATTAGAGCACCGTAGTGCGCGGAAATCAACCGATTAGCAGTGTATAGCACAAACGCGAAAGCTACCCTGTCCTAACTTAACCAA
>NW_016964855.1:0-816 GCF_001483705.2 Eufriesea mexicana
TTGAAATTTCCAGACAGGTTCCATAGCATTACAAAGAGTATAGCACGTGAGTAGAATCATTCCACCTTATTTATGGAAGATAGATAGCTCACACCGATATTAGTCGAAAATGTCAATAAAATTTTATTTTCCAGTCAGTTTCCATATCATTCCAATGGCTATAGCACGCCAACAGAATCTTTCCTCCTTATTTACGCTAGGAAGTTTGCTCACCGCGAAATAGGAAGAAAATGTCAATAAAATTTAATTTTCCAGCAAGATTCCTTAACATTGCGATGCCTATAGGACGCCGATAGAATCTTTCTTCCTTATTTATGCAGGAAGGAGAGCTCACCAAGATATTAGAAGAAAATGTTAATAAAATTGGGTTTTCCAGCCAGATTCTGTAGCACTGCAGCGGCTATAACACGCCAATGGAACTTTTCCTCCTTATTTCTGCAAGAAAGATAGCTCACCGCGACATTAGTTGAAAATGTGAATAAAATTGTATCCTCCAGCCAGATTCTATAGCATTGCAATGGCTATAGCACGCCAATAGAATCTTTCCTCCTTATTAATGCAAGAAAGTTAGCTCACCACGATATTATTTGAAAATGTCAATAAAATTGAACTTTCCATGCAGATTCTATGGCATTCCCATGGCTATTGCACGCAAATGGAATCTATCAAATCTATCCTCCTTATATATGCAACGAAGTGAGCTCACCACGGTATTAGTCGAAAATGTCAATAAAATTTTATTTTCCAGAAAGTTTCTATAGCACTGCGATGCCTATAGGACGCCAATGGAAACTTTCTTCCTTATTTATGCAAGAA
>NW_016964856.1:0-576 GCF_001483705.2 Eufriesea mexicana
CTAACCTTACCTAACCTAACACAACCTAACCTAATCTAACCTAACCTAACCCCACAAAACATAGCGTAACCTACCCAACGAAAATCTACCTATCCGAACATATCCTAACGTAACCTAACCTAACATAACCTAACACAACCTAACCTAACCTAGCCTAACCCAACCTAACACAACCTAACCTAACGTAACACAACCTAACCTTACCAAACCAAACCAAACCAAGCCTAACCAAACCCAAGCAGAACTGACCTCGCCTAACCGGAAGTAACACGACATCACCTAACCTAACCTACTACAACATAACCTAACGTAACCTGACCTAACCTAACCTTACCTAACACAACGAAACCTGACCTTGCCTAACCGGGCGTAACATGACCTAACCATACCTAACCTAAAATAACCTAACCTAACACAACGAAACCTGACCTGGCCTAAACGGGCGTAACGTGACCTCACCTACCCTAACCTCACCTGACCTAACCTAACCTAACCTAACCTAACCTAACCTATCCTACCCTGAACTCACTTAACCTAACCTAAGCTAACCTAACATAACCTACCCCAACATAACCT
>NW_016964857.1:0-5224 GCF_001483705.2 Eufriesea mexicana
TACGCTCGGTTACGTTTCGTCATGCTCATTTCGGTCCCGATAGATTTGACTTTCGTGCTATACACGGTTGCTCGTTGCATTTCTGCGATCGACTGTGCTGTACCGTATTCTGCTTTTGCCCTGGCGAGGCCAACGGTGATCGTCTCGGCACGTTAGGTTGAATTATGGTTCGTTAGGTTATGTTACGATCGGCTAGGTTAGGATGGGGTTGCTTTGACGTTTGTGCTGTACACTGCTATTCGGTGGATTTCTGCGGTCTGCTGTGCTCCAGTATGTTCTGCTTGTATCTGGGGAGGTCAGCAGTAGAGTCCTCGATACTTTAGCTTCATTTCGGTTACGTTCGGTTAGGTTGGGACAGGGTATATTTGACTTTTGTGATATGCAGCGATATCCTACGGATTTCTGTGCTCTGCTCTCCTCTAATATATTCTGCTTGAATTTGTGGACGCCAGCAACAGTGTTCTCGGCACGTTAGGTTGAGTTATGTTACCCTTGCCCTCGTCAGGTTTGGCAAGGATAGGATACATTATATTTGACCATTGCCCTATACACTTCTATTCGGTGGATTCCTGCGGTCTGCTGTGCTCTAATACCTCCTGCCTGGCTCTGGGGTTGCCTGCAATACTGGTTTCGGCACTTTGGGTGGAGTTTGGTTACGTTCGGCTACGTTACTTTTGGTTAAGTTAGGCCTGGATAGCTTTGCCTTTTGTGCAATACACCGCTATTCGGCGGTTATCTGCGCTCTACCGTGATCTAATACGCTCTGCTTGTATCCGTGGATGCCAGCAATTGTTGTCTCGACACGTGAAGTTGTGTCATGTTAGGTTCGGTTAGACGTTAGGCTAGGTTATGCTAGATTCGGTCTGGATAGCATTGGGTTTCGTACCATACAATGCTATTCGGTGGATTTCTAGGCTCTGCTGTTCTCTACAATATTCTGCATGCCCCTGGCAAGGCCAGGAATAGCGGCTGCAGCACGTTATGTTGAGTGAGGCTATGTTTGATTATATTACGTTTGGTGGGTTAGGTTCGGATAGCTTTGACCCTTCTGCTATACACCGCGATTCTATGGAATCCGGCGCTCCATTCTCCACTAAACTGTTCTGCTTGGTTCTGGGTAGGGCAGCGATAGAGGCCTCGTCACGTTAGGATGAGTTGTGATTCATTTAGATACGTTACGCTTGGCTAGGTTAGGAAAGGATAGCTTCGACATTTGTGCTATACACGGCCATTCGGTGGGCTTCTGCGCTCTTCTGAGCTCTAATTTTCTCTGCTTGGGTCCGTAGATGCCAGCAACAGTGGTCTCGGCACGTTGGCTTGAGGCATGTTACGCTTGGTTTTGTGACAATTGTATATGTCAGGGTAGTATACCTTTGACTTTCGTGATATACACTGCTATTCGGTGGCCTTCTGCACTCTACACTGCCCTAATGCTCTCTGCATGGATGTTGCGAGGCCAGCAATTTTGGTCTCAGCACGTTAGTTTGTGTTATGTTATGTTTCGTTACGTTACGTTTGGCTAAGTTAGGGCACGATGGGTATGGTATTTGCGCTATACCCTGCCAATCGGTGGATTTCTGAGATCTGCTGTGCTTTAGTATGTTCTGCTTGTGTCTGGGGAGGCCAAAGGTAGTGTCTTCGACACGTCAGCTTGAGTTCGGTTACACTAGGATACGCTAGGTTCGGTTAGGTTGGGGTAGTGTAGCTTTGACTTTTGTGCCGTACACAGATTTTCGTTGGACTTGTGCGCTTTACGGTGATGTGGTATGTTTTGCTTGGCTTCGGGGAGGCCAACTATTGTGGTATCGGCACGTTATGTTGAGTTAGGGTACGTTTGGATAGATTATGTTAGTTCAGGAAAGGAATGGGTATCTTTGAGTTTTGTGCTATACACTACTGTTCTACGAACTTCTGCGCACGTCTTTGCTCTACCACACTCTGCTTACCTCTGTGGGCGCCAGGAATGCTGCTCGCGGCACGTTAGGTTGAGTTATGTTACGCTTGGTTAGGCTATGTTTGTCTACGTTTGGTAAGGATGCCTTTGACTTTTGCGCTACACACCGCTTTTCGGACGATTTCCTCGTACTATATTGCTCTGCTACAATCTGCTTTGCTCTAGTGAGGTCAGCAGCAGCGGTCCTGGCACGTCAGTTTGGGTTACGTTACGTCCGCTTACGTTACGTTTGGTTTTGTTAGGATAGGATAGCTCGGCCTTATGTGCCCTGCACTGCCACTAGGTGGATCTCTGCTCTCTACTGTGCCCTAATATGCTCTGCATGGCGCTTTGGAAGCCAGCATTAGTGGTCTCGGGGCGTTAGGTTGAATTATGCTACGTTTGGTTAGTTTAGGTTATATCCGGCTAGCATACGGTACCTTCGACCATTGTGCTTCACATTTCAGTGCGGCGGATATGTGCTCTCCACTGTGCTCCAGTATATTCTGCTTTGCCCTAGGGTGGTCAGCAATAGTGGTCTGGGCACGACTTCTTACCCAGAGCCAAGATGAGCATATCGGATCACAGTGAAGCGCAGAGGTCTTCCGAATAACAGTATACAGCGCAAAGTCAGAGCTAGCATCTCCTAACCCAACCAATCTTAACGTAATCAAACGTAACCTAACACAGCCTAACGTGTTGCGGACGCCATTGCTGGCACCCGCAGAGCCAAGCTGAATATATTAGAGGAGAGTAGAGCGCAGAAATCCGTACAACCTCTGTGTATAGCAGTAAAGTCGAAGCCATCCAGACCTAACGGAAGCAAATATAAACTAACCAAACGAAGTATAACTCAATATCACGAGGCGCGACCGCCTATGCTGGGCACTACTGGGCAACGTAGGGTACAGCAGAGCGCGGAATCCCACCGTACTATAGTGTATACCACGAAGTTCAAGGCTATCCAAGCCTAACACAAGCAAACATGTACTACCAAACGTAGCCTAACTGAACCTAACGTGACTGGACCACTGTTGCTGGCTTCCCCAGGGCCGAGCAGAGCATACTATGGCACAGCAGAGATCAGAAGTGCACCGCAATCTAATGTATACCGCAAAAGTCAAATATATCCCGACCTAAGCTCACATAACCTAACCTACACCACCGTTGTGTAACACAGCACAACGTGACGAGGCCTTCCCAGAGCCATGCAGAACACATTAGAGCACGGTAGAGGGCAGAAACCCACTGAATGCAGTGTATAGCACAAGAGTCGAGGCCACCGTATCCTAACCTTACCAAACGTAACACAAACTCACGAAACATATCCGAACCTAACGCGCCGGGCAAATATCGCTGGCGTCCCCAGAGGCGAGCAGAATGTATTAGAGTACTGTACAGAGCGGAAGTCCACCGAAAGCAGTGTATAGCACAAAAGTCAAAGCTATGGTATTTTAATATAGCCAAACGCAACATGAGCATACGTAACCATACTGAACTTAACGTGCCGATACTGCTACTGCAGGCATCCCGAGTGCCGAGCAGGGATATTAGAACACACTAGGGCGCAAAAATCCGCGGATAGCAGTGTGTATCACAGAAGACTAAGCTATTCTGTCCTAACCCAACCTAACTTAACGTAAGGAATCGTAGCCAAACTCAACCTAACGTGCCGAGACAACTATTCCTGCCCCCCAGAGGCAGGCAGAGTATACTAGAGCGCAGTAGAGTGCAGTAATCCACTGCATTGCAGTGTATGACTATAAGGCCAAAGATATCCAAACCATACATGAACCAACCTAACCTATCCAAACGTTGGGTAACTGAATATAACTTGACGAGACCAATATTGCTGGCCTCCCAGAGACTCGCAGAACATATTATAGCACAGTAGAAGGCAGAAAACCACCGAATAGCAGTGTACAGCGCAGGAGTCAAAGTAGCATATCCTAACATAGCAAAACATAGCATTGGCGAAAGTAGCCCAGCACAACCTACCACTACGAGACAACTATTTCTGGCCTCCACAGAGAAAGGCACTATATACTAGAGCACAGCCGAGCGCGGAAATCCACCAAACAGCAGCGAATAGCACAAATGTCGAAGCAGCCGATCCTGCCCTAGCCAAACGTAACATATGCAAACGTAGCCGATCCGAACCTAACATGACGAAACCACTATTGCTGGCCTCCACGGAGGCAAGCTGAATGTGTTTATCCACAGTGGAGCGCAGAAATACACCGTAATGCAGGGAATAGTAAAAAAGCCTAAGTCAACCTGACCTAACCTGGGCTAACCTAACCTAACCCATCGTAGCAGAACTCAACATAACGTGCCGCGACCACTGCTGCTGGCATCCCCAGATCCAAGCAGAATGTAGTAGAGCGCAGTAGATCACAGAAGTCCTCTGAATATCAGTGTATAGCACGAGAGTCAAAGCTAAGCTAACCAGGCTTAACGAAACCTAACCAAACCGGACGTAGCATAGCTAAACCATACGCGCCGAGACCACTGTTGCTGGCCTCCGCAGCGACAAGCAGAATATACTACAGCACAGCAGAGCGCAGAAACCCACCGTATTGCAATGTATTGCGCAAGACCCGCGAGTAACCTAACGAAACCTGTCGAAACCTAACATAACCGAACGTAGCACAGCTCAAGACAACATGCCGTGGCTACCGCTGCTGGCTTCCCAGGACCAAGCAGAACGTAGTAGAGCACAGTAGATCACAGAAATCCACCGAAAAGCAGTGTACAACACTAAAGTACGAACCTATCCTTTCGAAACTTAACCTATCCTAACCAAACTGAACGCAACCTAACTCAACCTGACGTGCCGAGGAACCACTATTGCAGGCCTCCACAGGGCCAAACAGAATATATAATTACACAGTACAGCGCAGAAATACACCGCATTGCAGTTTATAGCACAAAAGTCAAAGGTTCCCTAACCTAACACGCCCTACCCTAACATAACCAAACGTAGCCTACCACAGCATAATGCGCCGCGACCACTATTGGTGGCCTCCGCAGGGCCAAGCAGAATATAGTAGAGTTAAGCGCAGATATCCACCGAACAACAGTATAGAGCACGAAAGTCGGAGCTACCCATACCGAAATTAATCCAACCTAAACTAACCAGACGTAACAAAACTCAAGCTAACGAGCCGAGGCCAATATTGCTGACATTCGCAGGGCTAAGCAGAATATTGTAGAGCACAGTATTGCGCAGAAATGCGCAGAAATCAGCGCACAGCACAAAAGTCGAAGGTATCCTAACCTAACCTGATC
>NW_016964858.1:0-280 GCF_001483705.2 Eufriesea mexicana
AATAGCCGGCGGTGCCCAGGAGACGATGGCGGAGAGGGTCTGCGTGACGATGGCTGAGATCGCCGGTCTGCGGAAGAAGGACGTCACCCAGCAGGCGGTGATCGCCTCCTTGCGCGCGGAGCTGGATCAGGAGCGGAGGCGGGTAATCGTCGACCCCGCGCCCGCTTGAAATGTGCGTGCGTCCGGGGGCGCCGGAGCAGCGGCACCGGCGCCCGAGTTCGGTATGGAGGCTGCCTTCGAGGCACTCAGTCTCCGAATCGACGAAAAGTTCGAGGAGCTC
>NW_016964859.1:0-251 GCF_001483705.2 Eufriesea mexicana
TATAGAAATGCAATGGCTATAGCATGCCAACAACATCTACCCTCCTTATTTATGCAAAAAAGGGAGCTCACCACGATATTAGTCGAAACTGTCAATAAAATTAAATTTTTCAGCCAGATTCTACAGCATTGCAATGGGTGTAGCATGCCAGAAGGATCATGCCTCCTTACTTATGCAAGGGAGTTAGCTCACCACGGTATTAATCGAAGATGTCAATAAAACTGTATTTTCCAGCCAGATTCCAGTGCATT
>NW_016964859.1:272-606 GCF_001483705.2 Eufriesea mexicana
TTTCCTCCTTATTAATGCAAGAAAGATAGCTCACCACGATATTAGTCGAAAGGGTCAATAAAATTGAATTTTCCAGCCAGATTCTACAGCACTGCAATTGCTATAGCACTCCAAAATGATCTTTCCTCCTTACTCAAGCAAGGAAGTTAGGGACCAACGATATTAGTCGAAAATGTCAATGAAATTTTATTTTCCTGTCAGATTCTACAGCATTGCAATGGCAATAACACGCCAAAGGGACCTTTCCTCCTTTTTTATGCAAGAAAGTTATCTCACCGCCATATTATACGAAAATGTGAATAAAATTGAATTTTCCATCCAGATACTATAGAAA
>NW_016964860.1:0-490 GCF_001483705.2 Eufriesea mexicana
TGCGAGAAGGTTTACTCACCACGATATTAGCCGAAAATGTCAATAAAATTGAATCTGCCGCACGCATTCTACATCATTGTATTGGCATATAGCACGCCAGTAGAACCTTTACTCCCTATTTATGCAAGAAAAGTAGCTCACCACAATATTAGTCGAAGATGTAAATAAAATTGAATTTTCCAACCACATTCTATATCATTTCAATGTCTATAGCACGCCAATAGAATCATTCATCCTTATTTATGTAAGAAAGTTAGCTCACTACGATGTTAGTCGAAAATGTTTATAAAATAGAACTTTCCAGACAGATTCTATAGCTTTGCGACGGATGTAGCACGCCAATTGGATCCTTCCCACTTATTCATGCAAGAAAGTTAGCTCTCCAGGATATTAGCCGAAAATGTACTCAATAAAATTGAATTTTCTAACCACATTCTATATCATTGCAATGTCTATAGCACGCCAATAGAATCTACCCTGCTTATTTCGG
>NW_016964860.1:694-902 GCF_001483705.2 Eufriesea mexicana
CAATTGCTATTGCGCGCCATTAGTTTCTTTCCACCTTATTTATGCAAGAAAGTTAGCTCCCCACGATATTAGTAAAAAATGTCAATAAAATTAAATTTTCCAGCAAGATTCTACGGCATTGCAATTGCTATAGCACTCCAAATGAATCTCTCATCCTTACTTATGCAAGGAACATAGGTCACCACGATATTAGTCGAAAATGACAATA
>NW_016964861.1:0-304 GCF_001483705.2 Eufriesea mexicana
ATTTCAGTGAATAGCACGAAAGTCGGTGATACCCTTACCGATAGTAGCCAACCTAAACTAGACCAACTATGTATAACACAACCTAACAGGTTGAGGCTACTACCGCTGGCCTCCCCAGAGCCAAGAAGAAGATATTAGAACACAGTAGGGCGCAGAGTTCCGCGAAAAACAACGTATAGGACGAAACTATGAACTACCATATCCTAACGCCACCAAACGCAACATACGCGAACGCTGCGTTGCTGAACCTAATGTGCCGAGACCACTATTGGTGGCAACCCCAGAGGCAAGCAGAATGTACTAC
>NW_016964862.1:0-1093 GCF_001483705.2 Eufriesea mexicana
TATTGGTTTGCTATTGTCGTTGCATTGCAATAGAATATGACTGAAAGGTGTAATTTTATTGACTTTTTCGACTAATATCGTGGAGAGCATGATTTTCCGCATAAATAAGGAGGAAATATCCTATTGGTATGCTATAGCGAATGCATTACAATAGAATCTGGCTGAAAAGTTCTATTCTATTGCCATTTTCGACTAATAACGTGGTGAGCAAACTTTTCTGCATAAATAAGGAGGAAAGATTCTATTTGTTTCCTATAGCCGTAGCATTGCTATAGAATCAGACCAAAAAGTTCAATTTCATTGACATATTCGACAAATGTAGACGTGAGCCGGCTTTTCAGGGTAAATATCGCGGTAAGATATTAATGGTTTGCTATTGTCATTGCATTGCAATAGAATCTGGCTGAAAAGTTTTATTTTATTGACATTTTCGACTAATATCGTGGTGAGCATGATTTTCCGCATAAATAAGGAGGAAAGATCCTATTGGTATGCTATAGCCATTGCATTGCAACAGAATCTAAATGCAAAGTTCAATTATATTGACATTTTCGTCTAATATTGTGGTGACCAAACCTTTCCACGTAAATAAGGTGGAAACATACTATTGGTTTGCTATAGCCACATCATTGGAACAGAATCCGACCGAAAAGTCCAATTTTATTGACACTTTCGCCTAGTATTGTGGTGAGCAGACCTTTCTACGTAAATAAGGAGGAAAGATTCGATTGGTTTGCTATATCCATGGCATTGCAACAAAATCTGTCAGAAAAGTTCAATTCTATTGACATTTTCCTCAAATATTGAGCTGAGCAGGCTTTTCTGTGTATATAACGTGGTAAGATACTATTGGTTTGCTGTAAACATTGCATTGCATTAGATACTGCCCGCAACACTCAATCTTATAGACATTTTCGACCAATATCGTTGTGAGCAGACTTTTCTGCGTAAATAATGAGGAAAGATTATATTGGATTGCTACAGCCTTTCCATTGCTGAAGAATCAGACTGGAACGATCAATTTTATTGCGATTTTCGACTAATATCGTGGTGAGAGACCTTTTCTGCATAAATAAGGCGGAAATATTCTACT
>NW_016964863.1:0-299 GCF_001483705.2 Eufriesea mexicana
ATTGGACGAAAATGTTAAGAAAATTGAATTTTACAGACAGATTCTATATAATTGCAATGGCTACAGCACGCCAATAGAATCTTGCCTCCTTATTTATGCAAGAAAGATATATCACCACGATATTAGTCGAAAAAGGCAATGAAATTGAATTTTCGTGCCAGATTCTATATCATTGCAATGGCTATAGCACGCCAATAGAATCCTTCCTCCTTATTTATGCATGAAAGTAAGCTCACCACGATATTAAACGAAAATGTCAATAAAATTGTATTTTCCAACCAGATTCTATAGCATTGCAA
>NW_016964864.1:0-237 GCF_001483705.2 Eufriesea mexicana
ATTCTATAGCATTGCAAATGCTATAGCACGCCAATGGTATCTTTCCTAAATATTTATACAAGAAAGTTAGCTCATCACGATATCAGCCGAAAATGTCAATAACATCGAATATTCCAGGCAGATTCTATAGCACTGCAATGGCTATAGCACGCCAATAGAATCTTTCCTCCTTATTTATCGAAGAAAGTTAGCTCTCCACGATATTAGTCGAAAATGTCAATAAAATTGAATTTTGCT
>NW_016964865.1:0-269 GCF_001483705.2 Eufriesea mexicana
AGGAGGAAGGATTATATTGGCATGCTATAACCATTTCAATGCTATAGAATCTGGAGGGAAAGTACAATTTTATTGGCATTTTCAACTAGTATCGTGGTGAGCTAACTTTCTTGCATAAACAAGGAGGAAAGATAATATTGGCAACCTATAACCATTGCAATGCTGCAGAATCTTGCTGGAAAATTCAATTTAATTGACATTTTCGCCTAATATCGTGGAGAGCCAGCTTCCTTGTATAAGCAAGGAGGGAAGATCATTTTGGCCTGCTA
>NW_016964866.1:0-876 GCF_001483705.2 Eufriesea mexicana
AGAAAAGAAAATGCACTATTACGCAGCACGATTTCACAGCCACTAACACATTCGGCGCTATTGCTCGAAAACGCATGCTTGAAACCGAACAAAAAATATCCAATCCCGTTACAGAAAATTCCACTCTACACTAATATATAAAACAGCCCTAATCAAAAAGCCTAATTTCGAAAATAGAAGACAAAAAAGTCTATTGCGCAGCACGATCTGAGAGCCACTGACACATTCGGCACTATTTTAGAAAAACGCACACACGAAACCGAAAAAAAATATCCAATCCCGTTAAGGAATAAATCACTCTACGCGAATCAGTGGAAAAATCCGATTCAAAAAGCCTAATTCAAAAGACAGAAGCCAAAAAAGTAAATTGCACAGCACGATCTGAAAGCCACTGACACATTCGGCACTATTTTAGAAAAACGCACACACGAAACCGAAAAAAAATATCCAATCCCGTTAAGGAATAAATCACTCTACGCGAATCAGTGGAAAAATCCGATTCAAAAAGCCTAATTCAAAAGATAGAAGCCAAAAAAGTAAATTGCGCAGCACGATCTGAGAGCCACTGACACTTTCGGCACTATTTCTCGAAAACGCACGCTTGAAACCGAAAAAAAATATCCAATCCCGTTAAGGAATAAATCACTCTACGCGAATCAGTGGAAAAATCCGATTCAAAACGCCTAATTCAAAAGATAGAAGCCAAAAAAGTAAATTGCTCAGCACGATCTGAGAGCCACTGACACTTTCGGCACTATTTCTCGAAAACGCATGCTTGAAACCGAAAAAAAATATCCAATCCCCTTAAGGAAGAAATCACTCTACGCGAATATGTGAAAAAATCCGGTTCAAAAAGCCTAATTCAAAAGATAGAAG
>NW_016964867.1:0-423 GCF_001483705.2 Eufriesea mexicana
GTTGTGACACGATTGGTTGAGTTATGTTGCGTTTGGTTGGGCTAGGGTTAGGTCATGTTTCGTCATGATGGCTTTGACTGTTGTGCTGTACACTAGAGTTCGATGGATTTCTGCGCTCTACTGTGCTGTCATATGCTCTGTTTGGCTATGGGATGGCTGGCAGTTGTGGGCCTGGCACGTCAGGAGGTGTTAGGTTACGTTTGGTGAGGTAACGATTGCTCGGGTTAGACTTGGATAACTACGACTTTCTTGGCATAGGCTGCTATTCGGTGGATTTCTGCTCTACTGTACACTGCTGGACTCTGGGGCAGCCAGCAATACTGGTCGTGGAAAGTTAGTTTTGGTCAGATTACGTTTTGTTGGGGTAGGTTATCGTGGGTTAGGTTGGGATAGCTTTGACCTTTGTGCTCAACTCAGATGTTC
>NW_016964867.1:1558-3184 GCF_001483705.2 Eufriesea mexicana
ATCTGACTTTTCTGCTATACACTGCAATGAGTGGGATTGCTGAGGTCTGCTGTGCTTCAGCATAATCTGCATGGCTCAGGGGATGCCGGAAGCAGTGCTCGCGGCACATTATATTGGGATATGCTACGTTTGGTTGGGCCATATTATCTTGGTTTCGGTTTGGATAGCAATAACTTTTGCGTTCTACACTGCGATTCTATGGATTTCTGCGCTCTACACTCCTCTAATATGTTCTGCTTGTCTCTGGGGAGTCCAGCAATGGTGGTCGCGTTACGTTAGGTTTAGCTATGCTACGTTTGGTTATGTTATGGTTGTATACATTAGGATAGGGTGGCTTTGACGTTTGCGCTGTACACTGCCATTCGGGCTATTTCTGCGCTCCAGCGTGCTCTAGTATGTTATGCTTGGCTCTGGGAGGACAATAATAGTGGTCTCGACAGGTTACGTTTAGTTGGGTTACGATAGGTTATGTTAGGTTTGGTTAAGTTAAGCTACTTCGACTTTTGTGCTATACATTGCTTTCGGAGGTTTTCAGCGCTCTAATGTGCTGTAATATTTTCTGCTTGGCACACTGGTGGACAGTAATAATGGTCTCGGCACGTTAGGTTCTGTTAGGTTACGTACCGTTGGGTTAGGTTAGGAAGGTTTGGTTAGGATTTCTTTGACTTTTGTGCTATGCACTGCTATTTGGATCGTTCCCGCGAGCTACACTGCTCTACTATACTCCGCTCAACGCTGTGGAGGCTAGGAGCAGAGGTTCAGGCACGTCATTTTGGGTCACGCTGCCTTCGGTTATGTCAGATTAGGTCTGGTTACGCTAGGGTTTCTACGGCTTTTGTGCTCTTCACGGCAATGTGGTGTGTTCCTACACTCTGCTGCGCCCTAGTACATTCAGTCGGCCTCCTTGGATGCCAGCAATACTTGCATCGTCATGTTAGGTTGTGTTATTTACCGTTCGCTTAGGTTAGGTTTGGTTATGTTTTGTCAAAACAGTTTTGACTTTTGCGTTATACTCTGCTATCCGGAAGACTGCAGCGTTCTACATTGCTCTGCTGTACTCTGCTTAGCTCACGTGAGGCCAGCAGTTGCGGTCGCCGCACGTCAGTCTTGGTTACGTAACGTCCGCTCATGTTACGTTAGGCTGCGTTAGGAGAGTACAGCTTTGACTTTTGTGCTATACACTGCTATTCGTTGGCTCTCTGGGCTCTACTGTGCTCTAGCATATCCTGCTTGGCTATGAGAAGGACAGCAGTGTCGGTCTCGGTACGCTTCTCTTAGTTAGGTTACGTTTGGTTATGTTACGTTTGGTTTGGTTAGGATATGATAGCTTGGACTTTTATGCTATACACTGCTATACGGAGGATTTCTGCGCGCTACATTGCTCTACTATAATCTGCTCGCCTATGTTGAGGCCAGTAATAGTGGTCTAGGCACGGTCGATTGAGTTAGGCCACGTTTGGTTATGTTACGTTAGTCTGGGATGCGTTTGGATAGCCTCGACTTACGCGGTGTACACTGTTGTTCGGTGGCTTTCTGCGCTATACAGTGCTCCAGTGTGTGCTGCTTGGCTCTGTGGAGGCCAGCAATAGCGGTCTCGAGACGTTACTTTGAGATAGATTACCTATG
>NW_016964867.1:5655-8767 GCF_001483705.2 Eufriesea mexicana
ATGCAGACCTAACCAAGGCAAACGTAACCGAAGCGAACTTAGCACAGCACAACCTACCGTGCTGAAACGACTACTGCTGGCCTCCTCAGAGCCGAGCGGAGCATATTACAGCACAGCAGAGCGCGGTCAATCTCCGAAAGGCAGCGTAAGGCACAAAAGTCAAAGAGATCCGACCCTACTCTCACCTAACTTAACCTCACAAAACGTAACATGCCTCAAACTTTCGTGCCAAGCCCGCCATTGCTGTCCTCCCCATGGACGAGCAGAGTGCAGTAGTGCAATATAAGGAGCAAAAACCCACCGAATAGCAGCGTACAGCGCAAAAGTCAAAGCTGCTGAATCCTAAACAATCCAAACGTATAATTGCCAAACGTAGCCTATTTCAACCTAACGCGCCTAGACCAGTGTTGCTGACTTCTACAGAAACAATCAGAATATAACAGAGCACAGTAGAGCTCAGAAATACGCAGCATTGCAATGTAAAGCAAAACAGTCAAAGATATCCTAACCTTACGTGAAATAAGCAGAACCAACCGAACGCAGCCTAACTAAACATAAAGTGCCAGACCACTACTTCCGGCGTCCCCATGGTCGAGCCACACATACAAGATAACAGTAGAGCGCAGCAAACTATGGAATAGCAGTGTACATTACAAAAGTCAAAGATATCCTCTCCTAACCTAACCAAACGTAACGTAACCAAACGTAACGTAACTCAACCTAACGTGACGATAGGCCTATTGCTGGCCAACCCAGGCCCAAGCAGAAAATATTAGAGCACAGCGGAGCGCAGAAGTCCATCGAATAGCAGTGCATAGCTCGAAAGACAAAACTGCCATCTCCTAACCTAATCAAACGTATCGTAACCAAACGTAATGTAACTCAACCTAGCGTACCGAGTCCACTATTGCTGTCCGCCCCAGAGTCAAGCAGAGCACATTTGAGCAATGTAGAGCGCAGAAATCAGCCGAATATCTGTGCACAGCACAAATATCAAATCTATCCTATCCCAGCCTAGCCAAACGTAACATATAAAACGTAATATAATTCAACCTAACGTGACGAGACGCCTATTACTGCAATCCACGGAGCCATGCAGGGCATATTCGAGGAAAGTATAGCGCCGAGATCCATCGAATCGCAGTCCATAGCACAAAAGTCAAAGGCATTCTCTCCTAACTTAATCAAACGTAACCTAACTCAGCCTAACGTGACGAGACATCTATTTCTGCCCTCCACAGAGCAATGCAGCACATATTAGAGGAGAATAGTGCATAGAAATCCATAGTGGAGCAGTGTACAGCACAAAAGTCAAAGCGAACCTATCGTAATATAGCCAAACGTAACATGACCAAACGTAACCGTATCCAACCTAACGCGGCGAGACCACTGTCGCTGACCTCCGCAGAGCCAAGCAGAATATACCAGGGTACAACAGAGCGCTGGTATCCGCCGCATTGCTGTGGACAGCACAACAATCAAAGGTATCCAAGCCACGCCTGAACTAACCTAGACATACCAAACGAAGCATAACCCAAGCCAACGTGCCGCGACCACTGTTGCTGGCCTCCACAGTGCGAAAAGGAATATATTAGGGCACAGTGCTGCGCAGAAATCCTCCGAATGTTCGTGTATACTTGGAAAGTGGGAGCTACCCTGATCGAACCTAGCAAAGCCTAATCCAACGTAGCGTAACCTAACAAAGCCTAACGTGCAGAGGCGAATATTGCTGGCCTCCGTAGGGACAAGCAGAAACTATTAGGGAACACCAGAGCGCGGATTCCCACCGTATAGCAGTGCATAGCGCAAGAGCTAAATATACCCTAACCTATCCTAACCAAACGTAACGTAGCCAAACGTACCCTAACTCAACCTAACGTAACATGGCACCTATTGCTGCCCTCCGCGGACTCATGCAGAACGTATTAGAGCAGGGTAGATCGCAGAAATACATACAATAGCGGTGTATAGCATAAAAGACAAAGCAGCCGTATCCTAACCTGACCAAACGTTACACATCCAAACGTAAGGTAATTCAAACTGACGTGGCGAGAACGCAGCTGCTGGCCTCCACAGAGCCAACCAGGACATATTATATCGCAGCAGAACGCAGAAATCCAGCGAATAGCAGTGTATACCACAAAAGATAGTGATATCGTACCTTAACATAGCCAACCGTCACATAACCAAACGTAACGAAACAAAATCCAACGTGCCGCGACCACCATTGCTGGCCTCCCCAGGGCCCAGAAGCAAATATTAGAGCGCAGTAGAGCGCAGGAATCCATCGGACAACTGTGTGCAGCACAAAAGTCAGAACTATCCTGTCCTGAGATAACCAATTGTAACATAATCTATCGTAGACAAACTAAACCTTACGTGCCGCGATCAATATCGCTGGCACCTCCGGAGCCAAGCTGTTCATATTAGAGTAATGTAGAGTACAGATATACGCGGAATAGCAATGTACAGCACAAAAGTCAACTCTGTCCTGCCCCAATGTAGCCAAACGTAACGTAACCATGCGTAGCATAACCCAACCTAACATTCCGAGGCCAATACTGCAGGCATCCACGGAGCCAAGCGGTGCGAATTAGAGCTATGTAGAGCGCAGAAGTCCATCTAATAGCAGCGTACAGCATAAAAGACGAGGCTATCCTATCCCAACGTAAGCAAACCAAGCATAATGGAGCGTAACATAAATCAACATACCGTGGCATGACCACTGTTGTTGGCCTCCCCGGAGCCAAACAGTCCATATTAGAGCAGTGTAGGGTGCACAAATCTAGCGAATAGGAGTGTCTAGCACAAAAGTCAAAGCTACGTTACCCTAACGTAACCAAACTTAACATAACAGAACGTAACATTATTCAAGCTGACGTGGCGAGAACACTATTGCTGGCCTATCCAGAGCCAAGCAGAACATACTAGACGTCAGTGGAGCGCTGAAAGCTATCGGATAACAGTGTGCAGCACAAAAGTCAGAGCTATCCTGTCCTAACATAGTCAACTGGAAAACAACGAAACGCAACGTAACTCAACCCAACGTACGCGAAATCTACTTCTGCCCCAACCCCCTCCCGCACGGTCACGTAGAATATAGTAGACCACA
>NW_016964867.1:11460-12279 GCF_001483705.2 Eufriesea mexicana
CGTGTATAGCAGAAAAGTCAAAGCTATCCAAGCCTAGTCTAGGCTAACGTAACATAACGAAACGTAACCTATCTCAAACTAATGTGCCGAGCGCACTATTGACGGCTCCCCAGAGCCAAGCAGAGCATATTAGAGCACTGTAGAGTGCATAAATCCACCGAAAAGCGGTGTACAGCACAAAAGTCAAAGCTATCCTCTCATAACGTGTCCAAAAGTAACACAACCAAGCGAAAATAACACAACCTATCGTGCAGCGGTCACTATTGCTGGCCTCCCCAGGGTTGAGCAGAGTATAATAGAGCACAGTAGAGCGCAGAAAAGCAACGCACAGCAATGAGTAGAAAAAAGTTATAGCCTTCATAACCAAACCTGATTCAACCTGACATTGCAAGAACGTAACATAACTCAAGCTATCGCGCCAGGACCACTATTGCTGGCATCCCCGGAGCCAAGCAGGATATAGTAGAGCACAGTAGAGTGCAGAGATCTAACGGATATGTGTGTATAGCACAAAAGTCGACGCCATTACAATAAAACCAAACCAAATCTTGCCTAACCAAACGTAAAATGACTCCACCTATACTCTCTTGACCACCATTGCTGATCACTGCAGAATCGAGCAGGGTATAGTATGGCAATGTAGAGAGCAGATGTCCACCGAATGGCAGTGTATAGCGCGAAAGTCAAAGCTACCCTCTACTAACCAATCAAACAGTTACATACCGGAACGTGAATAAACTCAGCCTAACGAGCAGCGACCACTCTTGCTGGCCTTCGCAGAATCAAGCGGAATATGCTAGAGCCCAGTAGTGCGCGGAG
>NW_016964868.1:0-269 GCF_001483705.2 Eufriesea mexicana
TTACTCTGCGTTTGGTTATGCTAGGTTAGGTCAGGTTATGTTGGGTTACCAGTGACTTTTGTGCTGTGGACTGCTATTTGGTGGCTTTCCGCGCTCTGCTGTGCTCTAGTGTACTCTGCTTGGCTCTGTGGAGGTCAGCAATACTAGTCGCGGCACGTAAGGTTGGGATTGGTTACGTTTGGACAGGTTAGACTTGGTTGGCTTATTTTAGGATTGCTTCGACGTATGTGTTCGACACTGATTTCCTATGGACTTCTCTGCTCTACTGT
>NW_016964868.1:294-628 GCF_001483705.2 Eufriesea mexicana
TCTCTTCGGAAACCAGTAATAGCTGTCGCGGCACGTTAGGTTTATTTACTGTATGTTTGGCTAGTTAAAGTTACGTAGTGTTAGGTTAGGATAGCTTCGACTTTTGTGCAAAACGCTACTGTCCCACGAACTTCTGCCCACTTCTTTGCGCTACGACACTCTGCTTTGTTCTGTGTGCGCCAGAAATGCTGCTCTCGGCACGTTAGGTTGAGTTATGTTACGTTTCTTTAGGCTACGGTTGGCTACGTTTGGTAAGGATGACTTCGACTTTTGCGCTATACACCGCTATTCGGACGATTTCGACGATCTATATTACTCTGCTATAATCTGCTTT
>NW_016964869.1:0-1551 GCF_001483705.2 Eufriesea mexicana
TGTATGGATGGATGGATGCATGGGCGGATAGATGTATGTATCGATGGATGTATGAATGGGCGGCGGTATGGCAGGATGTATGGACGGATGAATGTATGTCCTGATGAATGGATGTATGGATGGATTGAGGTATGGATGGATGGATGGGTGTATGGATGGATGTATGAACGTATGAATGGATGGATGTATATACGTGTGGATGTATGGATTGATGAATGTATGGTTGGATGCATGTATGTATGGATGGATGTAAGGATGTATGGATGTATGGATGTATGCATGTATGGATGTATGTATGTATGAATGTATGGTTGTAAGTATGTATGGATGTATGGATGAAAAATGGACGTATGGATGTGCGAATGTATGTATGTACGGATGTATGCATGTATGGATGTATGGATGGTTGCATGGATGAGTGGATGGATGTATGGATGGATGGATGGATGTATGGATGTATGTATGGATGTATGCATGGTTGTATGGATGTATGGATAGAAAGATATATGGATGTGTGGATGTATGGATGTATGGATGGGTGGATGTATGGATGGATAGATGTATGGATCGATGGATGCATGGATGGGTGCTGGAATGTATGGATGGATGTATGGTTCGATGGATGTATGGCTGGGTGGATGTATGAATGGATGGGTGTATGGGAAGGTGGATGTATGAATGGACGAATGGTTGTATGGATGGATGGATGTATGGATGGATAGAGGTATGGATGGACGGATCTACGTATGTATGAATGTATGAATGTATATATGTATGGATGTTTGGATTTATGGATGTATGGGTATGTGGATGGACGGATGTATGGATGGATGTATGTGTGGATGGCAGGATATGTGTATGGACGGATGTATTGATGGACAGGTTTATGGATGCCTGAATGTATGGTTGTATGGATGTATGTATGTATGGATGTATGGATGGAAGGGTGTATCGAATGACAGACGTACGAATGGAAGGATATGTGGATGTACCGATGTGTGGGTGTGTGGATGTATGGATGGATGTATGTATGGGTGAATAGATGTATGGATCGATGGATGTTTGTATGGGTGGTTGTATGGCTGGATGAATGTATGGAAGAATTGGTGTATGTGTGGATGAATGTATGGATTGATGGCCGTATGGATGGATGGATGTATGGGTGGATTGAGCTATGGACGGACGGATGTACGGAAGAATGCATGTTTGGATCTATAATTGTATGGATGTGTGGATGGATGGATGTATGAGTGGATGGATGTATGGGTGGATGGATGTATGGATTTATGTATGGATGTATGGAAGGATGGGTGTATGCTTCGATGTATGGATGTATGTATGGGCGTGTGTATGGATGTACGTATGGATGGATGAGTGCATGGATGGATTGATTTATGGATGTATGGGTGTGTGGAAGTATGGATTCATGGATGGATGGATGAATTATTGTATGGACGTTTGTATGTATGGATGTATGAATGTATGGCAGTAGTTGCGTTATGGATGTATGGATGTATGTATGTACGAATGTATGGGTGTACGGATGTATGG
>NW_016964870.1:0-1014 GCF_001483705.2 Eufriesea mexicana
ATGTATGGATGTCCGGGTGTATGGATATATGGATGTATGGATGTGTGGGTGGATGAAAGGATTTGTGGGTGAACTGAAGAGTGCATGAAAGGATGTGTGGATGAAGCGATGCATGGACGGATGGACGAGCATATGGATGCATGGATCTATGGATGTACGGATGAATGTCTGGATGTATGTATGATTGCATGTATGGATGCAGTTAAAGGCGTATATAAGGATGTATGTATGGATATATGCATGTATGGATGTATGGATTTATGGATGTACGAATGTATGGATTCCCGGATGTATGGATGTATGGGAGTATATATGTATGAATGTATGCATGGATGGATGTATGTATTGATGTATGTATGGATGTATGGATGAACGTATGGATTGGTGGATGGATGTACGGACGGATGATCGTATGGGTCGATGGATGAACGTCTGGATGTATGTATAGATGTATGTATGTATATATGGATGGATGTATGTGTGGGTGGGTGCGTGTATGGATGGATGGATGAATGGATGGATGGTAGTATGGATCGATGGATGAACGTATGGATGTATGTATAGATGTACGTATGGATGTATGGATGGATGCATGTATGGATGGATTTATGTGTGGATGGTTGTATGGATAGATGGATGGATGTTTGGAAGAATGTATTTATGAATAGATGGATCTATGGATGGATGGATGTATGTGTAGTTGTATATTCGAATGTATGGATTGGTGGATGTATGGATGGATATATGTATGGATGGATGGATGAATAGATGTATGTATGTATGTATGTTTGGATGTATGGATGTATGGATGTACAGATGAATGGATGTACTGATGTATGTGTGTATGGATGTAAGAAAGTATTGATGTACGTATGTATGAATGAATGGATCTTTGTATGTATGGATGGATGGGTGTATGTATTGATGTATGTATGAATGTATGGTTGGATAGATGGATTGGTGGATGGATGTATTGGTGGATGGACGCATGGATCCATGGATATATGGATGGGT
>NW_016964871.1:0-920 GCF_001483705.2 Eufriesea mexicana
ACATAAATAAGGAGGAAAGATCATATTGGTTTGCTATAGCCATTGCAATGCAATAGAATCTGACTGAAAAGTCCAAAACAATTTAAATTTTCGTCTAATATTGAGGTGAGCAGTCTTTTCTGCGTAAACAGCGAGGTAAGGTTCTATTGGTTTGCCATAGCCATAGCATTGCAATACAATCTGACTGAAAAGATATATTCTATCGACATTTTCGACTAATATCTTGTTGAGCAAGCTTTTCTGTACGAATAAGGGGGGAAGATTCCATTGGTTTGCTGTAGACATTGCATTGCATTAGATAATGCCCGGAGAACACAATCTTATTGACATTTTTATCTTATTTTGCGGTGAGCAAACCTTTCTGCGTAAATAAGGTGGAAAGGTTCTATTGCTTTGCTATAGCCATTGCATTGCAATAGAATCTGCCTGAAAATTCCAGTTCTATTGACATTTTCGACTATTATTGCGGTGAGCAAACTTTTCGGCATAAATATGGAGGAAGGATTCTATTGGCTTGCTATAGCCATAGCATTGCAATAGAGTCTGACTGAAAAGTTCAATTCTAATAACATTTTTGACTACTGTCGTGGTGAGCAAACTTCTCTGCATTAATCAGGAGCAAAGATCTTATTGGTTTGCTATGGCCATTGCATTGCAACAGAATCTGTCAGAAAAGATCAATTCTATCGACATTTTCGACTAATGTCCTGTTGAGCAGACTTTTTTGCACAAATAAGGGGGGAAGATTCCATTGGTTTGCTGTAGATATTGCATAGCATTAGATACTGCCCGGAAAACTCAATCTATTCAATCTTATTGACATTTTCTTCTAATATTGTGGTGAACAACCCCTTCTACGTAAATATGGTGGAAAGATTCCATCGGTTTGCTATAGCCATTGCATTGAAGTAGAATCTGCC
>NW_016964872.1:0-426 GCF_001483705.2 Eufriesea mexicana
CCTTCAATCCAATGGCAAGTTCAGCCATCTGCATGCTAGAGGATAGGTCTATTCAAAATATATTATCTGTTATAGCTTGGTGACTAGGTCGCCAAACGCCTTCAATCCTATGGCAAGTACAGCCATCTGCTTGCCAGAGAATAGGTATATTCATAATCTATAACCTGTTATAGCTTGGTGAGTAGATCGCCTATCGCATTCAATCCAATGGATAGTACAGCCATCTACATTTCAGAGAATAGGTCGATTCAAAATATATAATCTGCTACAGCTTGGTAAATAGATCGCCTACCGCCGTAAATCCAATGGCAAGTACAGCCATCTTCTTGCAAGAGAATAGGTCTATTCAAAATCTATAATCTCTTATAGCTTGGTGAATAGATCGCCTAAGGCCTTCAATCCACTGGCAAGTATATCCACCTACTT
>NW_016964873.1:0-1253 GCF_001483705.2 Eufriesea mexicana
TAGCATTGCAGTGGCAATAGCATGCCAATAGAATCATTCCTCCTTATTTATGCAACAAAACTATCTCACCGCGATATTAGTGGAAAATGTCAATAAAATTGAATTCGCCAGTCGGATTCTATAGCATTGCAGTGGCTATAGCATGCCAATAGAATGATTCCTCGTTATTTAAGCAACGAAATTAGCTCACCACGATATTAGTGGAGAATGTCAATAAAATTGAATTTTCCGGTCAGATTCTATAGCATTGCAATGACTATAGCATGAAAATAGAATCTGTCGTCCTGATTTATGCATCAAAATTAGCTCACCACGGTGTTAGTCGAAAATGTCAATAAAATTGAATTTTCCCGTCAGATTCTATTGCATTGCAATGGCTATAGCATGCCAATAGGATCTTTCCTTCTTGTTTATGCATGAGAATCTCCTCACCACGATATTAGTGGAAATGTCAATAAAATTGAATTATCCAATGAGTTTCTGTAGCATTGCAGTGGCAATAGCATGCCAATAGAATCATTCCTCCTTATTTATGCAGCAAAACTAGCTCACCGCGATATAAGTGGAAAATGTCAATAAAATTGAATTCGCCAGTCGGATTCTTTAGCATTGCAATTGCTATAGCACGCCAATAGAATCTTTCCTCCTTATTCATGCAACAAAATTAGCTCAGCACGATATTAGTCGAAAATGTCAATAAAATTGAATTATCCAGTCAGTTTCTGTAACATTGCAGTGGCAATAGCATGGCAATAGAATCTTTCCTCCTGATTTATGCAACAAAATTTGCTTACCACGATATTAGATGAAAATGTCAATAAAATTGAGTTTTCCAGTCAAATTCTATAGCATTCCAGTGGCTATAGCATGCCAATAGAGTCATTCCTCGAGTCATTCCTCGTTATTTAAGCAACGAAATTGGCTCACCACGATATTAGTGTAGAATGTCAATAGAATTGTGTTTTCCGGTCAGATTCTATAGCATTGCAATGACTATAGCATGCCAAAATGATCTGTCGACCTTATTTATGCATCAAAATTAGCTCACCACGCTGTTTGTCGAAAATGTCAATAAAATTGAATTTTCCAGTCAGATTCTATAGCATTGCAATGGCTATAGCATGCCAATACAATCTTTCCGTCTTATTTATGCAACAAAATTAGCTCAGCACGATGCTAGTCGAAAATGACAATGAAATTGAAATATCCAGTCAGTTTCTGTAGCATTGCAGTGGCAATAGCATGCCAATAGA
>NW_016964874.1:0-3066 GCF_001483705.2 Eufriesea mexicana
TGAATTTATATGTGTATGGAAGCATGGATGGATGGATGGATTGGTGGATGGATGTATGGATGGAAGTATGTATGGATCTATGGATGTATGTATGGGTGGATGTATGGATGGGAGGGTGTATGGAAGGATGGTTGTATGGATGGATGTATGTATGGACGGATGCCTGTATCGATAGACGGATGTATGGAAGGATAGAGGTATGGAAGGACGGATCTACGGATGTATGTATGTATGGATGTATATATGTTAGAATGTATGGATGGATGGATGTATGGTTCGATGGATCTATGGATGGGTGGATGTATGGATGGATGGGCGTGTCGAAAGGTGGATGTGTGGATGAATGTATGTATGGATGAATGGTTGTATGGATGGATGAATGTATGGATGGATTGAGGAATGGATGGACGGATGTACGGATGTATGTAAGTATGGTTGAATATATGTATGGATGTATGGATATATGGACGTATGTTTGTATGCATGGATGGATGTACGGATGGATGTATGTATGGATGGATGTCTGTACGGATGGATGGTTGTATGCGTGGATGTATGCATGGATGTAGGTATGGATGTATGTATGGTTGTGTGCATGCATGTATGTATGGATGAATGTTAGAATGTATGTATGGATGTATGTATGGATGAATGTATGCATGTATGTACGGAACTGTTTATTGATGTGTGCATGGATTCATGGATGGATGGGTGGATTGGTGGATCGAAGTATGGATGGAAGGACGTATGGTTCGATGGATGTGTGGATGGGTGTATCTTTGGATGGCTGGATGTATGGAAGTATGGATGTTTGTATGGATGTATGTGTGGATGGATGGCTGTATTGACGGCTGGAAGTGTGGATGGATTGAGGTACGGATGGACGATTGTATGGATGTATGGGTGTATGGATTTATATATTTATGGATGTATGGATGGATGGTTGTGTCGAATGATGGAAGTACGAATGGACGGGTTTATGAATGTATGGTCGTGTGGATGTGTGGATGTATACATGGATGGTTATATGAATGGGTTAGTTTATGGATCGAGGGATGTATGAATTGGTGGATCTATGGATGGGCAGATGTATAGATGGATGGATGTATGGAAGCATGGATGTATATATGGACGTATGTGTGGATGGATGGCTGACTGGATTGCTGGAATTGTGGATGGAGTGAGGTACGGATGGACGAATGTACGGATGTACAGATGTATGGATTTATATATGTTTGGATGGATGTATGGATGGATGTATCGAATGATGGAAGTACGAATGGACGGGTTTATGTATGTATGCACGTGTGGATGTATGCATGTATACGTGGATGGATGTATGAAAGGATAGATTTATGGATCGATGGATGTATGTGTGGGTGGATGTATGGATAGGCGGATGTATGGGTGGATGGATGTATGGCAAGTTGGATGAACGGATGGATGTATGTATGGATGAATCGTTGTATGTATTGATGTATGTATGTATGTCAGGATGGATGGAAGGATTGTTTGGTTGATGTATGGATGGATGTATGTATGTATCAATCGATGTATGGATGGGTGGATGTATGGCCGGATGGCTGTATCGGTAGATGGAGGTATGTATGTTTAGTGGTATGGATGGTCGGATCTACGCATATATGTACGTATGGATGTATATATGTTATGATGCGTGTATGGATGGATGTACGGTTAGATGGATTTATAGATGGGTAGAAGGATGGATGGGTGTATGATTACGTGTATGGGAGGGCGAACGTACGGATGTATGTGTGGCTGGATGTATGGATTTAAGTGTGGAGGTATGTAAGAATGTATGTATGGATGTATGTATGGATGAATGTATGCGTGTATGTATGGACCTGTGTATTGATATTTGTATGGATGCATGAATGGATGTATCGTTTGGTGGATGGGTGTACGGATGGAAGTATGTATGGATCGGTGAATGTATGGATGGGTGGGTGCTTGGATGGATGGATGTACGGAAGTATGTACGTATGTCTGGATATATGTGAGGGTGTATGTATTCATGTATGTATGCATGTATGTATGGGAGTATGTATGGATGTATGTACGGATGTATGTATGGATATATGTATGCATGCATGTATGGATGGATGTATGAATGTATGTACGTATGTTTGTACGGAAGGATGGCTGTATGGATGGATGGATGTATGCGTGTATGTATGTGTGTATGTTTGTACGGATGTACGGATGTACGAATGTATGGATGTACGGGTGCGTGGATGTATGGATGCGTGGGTGGATGTGTGGGTGGGTGGAAGGGCGGAAGAACGGATGTATGTATGGATGTATGTATGGATGAATGTATGCGTGTAAGTATGGATCTGTGCATTGATGTGTGTATGGACGCACGGATGGATGGATGGATCGGTGGGAGGAAGTATGGGGGGAAGGATGTATGGTTTGATGGATGTAAGGATGGGTGTATGTTTGGATGGATTGATGTGTGGTTGTATGGGTGTATGTATGGATGTATGTATGGATGGATGGCTGTACGAATGGGTGGAAGTGTGGATGGGTTGAGGTTCGAATGGTCGAATGTGCGGATGTATGGATGTATGGATTTATATATGTATGAATGTATGGACAGATGGGTGTATCGAATGATGGAAGTACGAATGGACGGGTTTATGGATGTATGGACATGTGGATGTATGTTTGGGTACGTGGATGGAAGTATGAATGGATAGATTTATGGATCGATGGATGTATGGGTGGGTGGTTGTGTGGATGGGCGGATGTATGCGTGGATGGATGTATGGAAAGATGGATGAAGGGATGAATGTATGTATGGATGGATGTATGGGTTGAATGAGGTATGGACGGACGGATGTAATGATGTATGGATGTATGGATGTATATATGTATGGATGCAAGGATGTTTGGACGTATGGGTGTATGCATGGATGCGTGTATGGATGGATGTATGTATGGAGGGATGCCTGGATGGATGGATGGATGTATGCGTGGATGTATGTATGTATCTTTGCATGGATGTATGTATGTACGGCTGTATGGACTTATCTAAGGATG
>NW_016964875.1:0-241 GCF_001483705.2 Eufriesea mexicana
ATGGCATTGACTTTTGTCGCGTACACTGTTATTCTATGGACTCCTGCTCTCTACTGCGCTCTATAGTATTCTGCTTGGTCCAGAGGCGTCCAACAATAGTAGTCGCATCTGGTTAGGTTCAGTTAGTTTATGCTAGGTTACGTTACGGTTGGCTAGGGTAGGAGGGGCTAGCTTTGAGTTTTGCGCTATACCCTGCTCTTCGGAGGGCTTCTGCATTCTACTGTGCTCTAACGTGTTCAGC
>NW_016964876.1:0-755 GCF_001483705.2 Eufriesea mexicana
GCCAGCGAAAGTGGTCTCGGCACGTAAGGTTGTGTTACGTTGCGTTTGGTTATATTGCGTATGTATATGTTAGGATAGGATAGATTTGGCATTTGCGCTTTACACTACTAGACGATTGGTGTCTACGCACTATGTTGCTCTACAATACAATTTGGCATTTGCGCTTTACACAACTAGACGATTGGTGTCTACGCACTATGTTGCTCTACAATACCCTGCTCGACTCTGCGGTGGCCAGCAATGGTGGTCCTGGCATGATAGGTTTTCTTAGGCTACGTATGCTAATGTTACGATTGGCTAGGTTATGAGAGGACTGCAGTCACTTTTGTGCTGTATACCGCTATTCGGTGGATTTCTGCACTATACATTGCCCGACTATACTCTGCTCCAACCGCGGGAGGCCAGTAATAGTGGTCTCGGCACGTTAGTTTGAGTTAGGCTACGTTTGGTTCAGCTACACTGGTTCGGGTTAGGTACATGTTGTTTCGTCTTTCGCGGTATAAACTGCTCTCAGGTGGACTTCTGCGCCCCACTGTGATCTGGCACGCTCTGCATAGCGCTGTGCATGTCAAAGATGGTGATCTCGGCACGTTAGTTTGTGTTACGCTTCGCTTGGCTGGGTTATGTTTTGTCAGGTTAGGTCAGGATATCTTTGACTTTTGTGCTTTTCACTGCTATTCTACGGACTTCTTCGCTCTTCTGTGCGCTATCACGCACAGCTTGTCTGAGTGAACGCAGGGAATAATGCTCACGGC
>NW_016964877.1:0-529 GCF_001483705.2 Eufriesea mexicana
AGAGCGCAGGAATTGACCGAAAGGCAGTGTACAGCACAAAAGGCAAATCTGTCCTAACAAAATGTAGCCAAATCTAACCAAACATGGCGTAACATACCACAACCAAACATGCAGCGGCCACAATTTCTGGCCTCCCCAGAGTCGAGCAGAGTAGAGTTGAGCACAGTAGAGCGCCGAAATCGTCCAAATAGCAGTCCATACCAGCAAAGTCAAAGCTACCCAAACCAAACCCAGAAAAACATAGCATAACCGAACGTCACCTAACCCAACGTAACGTGCCGAGCCCAATGCTGCTGGCATTCCCACGGCTAAGCATAGTATAGTAAAGCACAGTACAGCGCAGGGATACAACGAATACCAGTGTATAGCCCGAAAGTCTAAGTTAACCTGACCGAGCTTACCCTAACCTAATCCAACGAAGCGTAACGGAACTCAACCAAAACGGAACTCAACCTACCATGACGAAAACGCTATTGCTGGCATCCCCAGAGCCAAGTACAGCATATTAGAGCATAGTGGAGCGCAGAAG
>NW_016964878.1:0-255 GCF_001483705.2 Eufriesea mexicana
AAAATGTCAATAAAATTGAACTTTCCAACCAGATTCTACTGCATTGCAACGTCTATAGCACTCCAGAAGGATCTTTCCTCCTTATTTAACCAAGAAAGTATACTCACCACGATATTAGTCGAAAATGTCAATAAAATTGAAATTTCCGTCCCAATCCTACAGCATTGCAATGGCTATAGCACACGAAAGGGCTCTTCTCTCTATACACATGCAAGGAGGCTAGCTCACCACGATAATAATGGAAAATGTCAATAA
>NW_016964879.1:0-520 GCF_001483705.2 Eufriesea mexicana
CGTGGTGAGCAAGTTTTTCTGTATGAATACGGAGGGAAGATTTTATTGGTTTGCTATAGTCATTGCATTGCAATAGAATCTGAGTGAAAAGTCAATTTTATTGACATTTTCGTCTAATATTGCGGTGAGCAAACCTTTCTACGTAAATAAGGGGGAACGATTCTATCGGCTTTGATAGCTATTGCATTGCAACGGAATATGAATGAAAAGTTCAATTTTATTGACATTCGCGACTAATATCGAGGTGAGCAAGTTTTTCTGTATGAATAAGGAGGGAAGGTTTTATTGGTTTGCTATAGCCATTGCATTGCAATAGAATCTGAATGAAAAGTCAATTTTATTGTCATTTTCGTCTAATATTGTGGTGAGCAAACCTATCAACTTTTCTGTATAAATGCGAAGGAAGGATTCTATAGGATTGATATAGCCATTGCATTGCAATAGAATCTGCATGAACAGTTCAATTTTATTATCATTTTCATCTAGTATTGTGGTGAGATAACCTTTCTACGTTAATAAG
>NW_016964880.1:0-435 GCF_001483705.2 Eufriesea mexicana
GACCTGACCTTACGTGACCTGACCTGACGTGACCGGACGGAACTGGCCTGACCTGACCGGGCCAGACCGGGCCTGACCTGATCCGGCATGAACTGACATTACCTGACCTGACCTTACCTGACCTGAAATTACACGACCTGGTCTGACCTGTCCTGACTTTAACCGACATAACCTGACCTGACCTGACCTGACCTGACCTGACACGGCCTGGCCTCGCATGGCCTGACCTATCCTGACGTGACCTGACCTGTCCCGACCTGTCCTGACCTGACCTGACCTGATCTGACATGACACGACCTGACCTGAAGTGAACTGACCTGAACTGACATGACATTACCTGACCTGACCTGACCTGACCTGACCTGACACGAGCTGATCTGACATGACATGACCTGATCTGAAGGGAACTGACCTGAACTGACCTGAACTGCCAGC
>NW_016964881.1:0-1091 GCF_001483705.2 Eufriesea mexicana
GTGACCTAGCTTTCTTGCATATAGAAGTAGGAAAGATTCTACTGCCGTACAATAGTCACTGCAATCCTACAGTACCAGGCTGGCAAATTCAATTCTATTGTCATTTTCGACTAATATCGTGGTGAGCAAACTTTCTTGCATAAATAAGTGTGAAATATACTACTGATGAGCTATAGCCATGGTAGTGCTGTAGAATCTGGTTGCAAAATTGAATTTTATTGACATTTCGGGCTAATATTGTGGTGACCTAACTTTCTTGCATATAGAAGGAGAAAAGGTTCAACTGGCGTACTATAGTCACTGCAATCCCATAGAATCTGGCTGGAAAATTCAATTTTATTGACATTTTCAACTAATATCGTGGTGAGCTATCTTTCTAGCATAAATAAGGAAGAAATACCCTATTGGCGTACTATAGGCATTGCGGTGCTATAGAATCAGGTTGGAAAATTCAATTTTATTAACATTTTGGACTTACATCGTGGTGAGCTAACTTTCTTGCGTAAATAAGGAAGAAATATCCTATTGGCGTGCTATAGTCATTGCAATGCTACAGAATCTGGCTGGAAAATTGACTTTTATTTACATTTTCGGCTAACATCGTGGTTACCTAACTTTCGTACATAAATGGGGAGGAAAGATACTATTGGTGTGAAATAGCCATTGCAGTGCTATAGAATCTGCCTGGATAGTACAATTTTATTGACATTTTCGACAAATATCGTGGTGACCTAGCTTTTTTGCATATATAAGGAGGAAAGTTTCTACTGGCGTGCAATAGTCATTGCGATGCTATAGAATCTGGCTGGAAAATTCAATTATATTGATGTTTTCGAATAACATCGAGGTCACCTAACTTTCTTGTATAAATATGAAGGAATCATTCTATTGGCGTGCTATGGCCATAGCAAAGGTACAGAATCTGGCAGGAAAATTAAATTTTATTGACATTCTCGACTGATATATTATCTTGGTGAACTATCTTTCTTGCATAAATAATGAGAACACATGCTATTGGCGTGCTATATCCATGCCATTGCTATAGAATCTGGCTGGAAAATTCAATTTTATTGACATTATCGACTACTATC
>NW_016964882.1:0-521 GCF_001483705.2 Eufriesea mexicana
TCAATTCTGTCAAGCCCTACCCATACCAAACGTAACATACCCAAACGTAGCCTAGATCATGCTGACGTGCAGGGACCACCATATCTGGCATCCAAGAGTCGCGCAGAGTGAAGTAGAGAAATGTAGAGCGATGAAATCCAACGAATATCAGTGTACAGCACAAAAGTCAAAGTTATCCTACCTTAGCCTAAGAAAATGTAACATTACCAGATGTAATGTAACAGAACCTAACGTGCCTAGACCGTCACTGCAGGCCTCCACATCGCCAAGCAGGGCATACTGGGGGAGAGTAGAGCGCAGGAGGTCATATAAAGGAATTTTATGCCAGAAAAGTCAAAGCTATCCTTACCTGACACAAGCTAGCCTAGCATTACCAAACGCAAACTGACTACAAGTTTCCAGCCGAGTACACCATTGCTGACATTCTCGGAGCCAAGCAGAGCATATTAGGGTAAAGAAGACCGCAGAAATTCTCCGAATAGCAGTGTATGTCACAAAAGTCAAAACTACCCTCTCCTAAC
>NW_016964883.1:0-988 GCF_001483705.2 Eufriesea mexicana
GAGTGGTCGCAGCACTTTAATTTATGCTAGGATACGTTCGGGCATGTTACTAATCTTTAGGTTAGGAGAGAGTACCTAGGAATCTAGTGCTGTAGTCTGCTGTTAGGTGGATTTCTGCTGTCTACAGTACTTTAATATTTTCAGCCTTCCTCTGTGAAGGCCAGCAATAGTGGTCTCGGCACGTCATTTTGGGCCAGGTTACTTTCGGTTAGGTTTGGTCAGACTAGGTTTGGTCAGGATAGCTTTACCTCTCGTGCTGTACACTGCCATTCTGTGTACTTCTGCCCTCTATTGCGCTATAGCATTTCCTGCTTCACTCTGGGAGGCCAGTAACAGTGGACGCGGTACGTCAGTGTATGTCAGGATACGATCGGTTATGTCACGGTTCTCTAGGTTAGGAGAGGGAAGCTATGCCTTTAGTGCTATAGTCTGCCATTAGGTGGATTTCTGCGCTCTACTGTGCTCTAACGCTTTCATCTTGGCTCTGTGAAGGCCAGAAATGGTTGACACTGCACGTTGCGTTGTGTCAGGTTACGTTCGGTTGGGTTTCGTCCGGTTAGGTTTAGGTAGGATAGTGTAACTTTTGTGCAGTACACCGCTATTCGGTGGATTTTTGCGCTCTACTCTCCTCTAGTATGCCCTCCCTGCCTCTGGGGAGGGCAAGAAAAGCGGTCCCGGCACGTAAAGTTGGGTCAGGCTATGTTTGGTTATGTCCTGTCTGTTCGGCTTAGGGTTGAGCAGCTTTGACTTTTGAGATGTGCAATGCGATTATATGGATTTCTGCGTTCTGCTCTCCACAAACATGTTCCGCTTGGCTCTGGGGAGGCCAGCAATAGTGATCGCGACGCGTCATGTTTAGCAAATTTACGTTGTATTATGTCACGATTGGCTAGGTTAGTAGGAGTATCTTTGACTTTAGTGCTGAAGTCTGCTATTACGTGGATCTGTGCGCTCTACAGCGCTGTAATATCTTCAGCTTAGCTCTGGA
>NW_016964884.1:0-899 GCF_001483705.2 Eufriesea mexicana
TTGATAGACTATTGTGCTGTACACTGCTATTCGGTGGATTCCTGCGTTCTATATTTCTGTACTCTACTCTGCTGGACCCTTGGAAGGCGAACAATAGGTTTCGCTGCACGTTATTTTATGTTAGGTTATGCATGGTTGGGTATGGTTGGGTTAAGCTTGGCTAAGATAGCAATGGCTTTCGTGCTATGCACTATTATAAGGTCTATTTCTTTAAGCTGTTGAGCTCTACTGTTCTCTGCTTTGCTCTGCAGACGCCAGCAGCAGTGGTCGCGGCACGTTACGTTCACTTATGCTACGTACGGTTATGTTAGGTTAACGCAGCTTGGGTTAGGATATCCTGGACTTTTGTAACATGTACTGCTATTCGGTGGTTTCCTGCGCTCTTCATTGCTCTACTACAATGTGCTAGAACCTGGAGAGGCAAGGAGTAGCCGTCGCGGATGTCGCGGCTTGCCAGGTTGAGTTTGATTCGTTTGGTATGGTAGGTTAGGTTAAGCTTGGCTAGGGTAGCTTTGAATTTCGTGCTTGGCTATGAGAAAGCCAGGATCAGTGGTCGCGGCATGTTACTTTAAGCTCCGCTACGTTTTGTTTGGTTAGGCTACGTCTTGTTGGGTTAGGATTTCAGCGGCTTTTGTGCTATTCACTGCAATGCGGTGGATTTCTGCGCACTACAGAGCTTTAGTGCATTCTGCTTTTATCAGTGGGTGCCAGAAATCGTGGTCTCGTCATGTTGGGATGAGTTTGGTTAAGTTTCGTCGGGTTAGGTTGGGAGGGCTAGGTGAGGAGATCTGCGGCTTTTGTGCACTACACTGCAATGCGGTGGATTTCAGCGCTCGGCTCCACTGTAGTATACTTTGCTAGCCGCTTGGGAGGCTAGCATTAGTGGTCTCGGCATGCAA
>NW_016964885.1:0-1736 GCF_001483705.2 Eufriesea mexicana
TGTCCTCTCCTGACTTGACCTGAAGTGACTTCACCTGACATGACCTGACCTAACCTGACCCGACCCGGGATGTCCTGACCTGCCCTTATCTGAACTGGCCTGACCTGACCTGACCTATCCTGGCCTGACCTGACTTTACCTGACCTGATCTGACCTGACCCGACCCGACCAGACACGAACTGCCCGGACACGCCATGAACAGACGTGACATGACCTGACCTGACCTGAGAAGGCCAGACCTGACCAGACCTGCCCTGACCTGAATGACCTGTCCTGACAGGACATGGCCTTGCCTAACCGGACCTGATGAGACCTGACCTTATCTGACATAACCTAACCTAACCTAACCTAAGCTAACCTATCCTAACTTTGAAAACCTATCCTAGCCGAACCTACCCAAGGTTTAGCAAACCTAACATTACCAAATCCAACCTGCCCAAACTTTTCCTAACCTAACATAACGAAACCTTACCTAACATGACCTAACCAAACCTAGCTAACCTAGCTTAATCTAACCTAACATAACCTAACCCAACCAATCCTAACCTAACCTAATTAAACCTAACATAAGCTCACCTACCCTAACCTAACCTATCGCAAGCAAACCTAACCCAAACTAACTTAACATTATCTAACCTGAACTGACCTGACCTGACTTGACCTGACCTTACCTGGCTTGACCTGACCTGACTTCACCTGACGTGATCTGACCTAACGTGACCAACCTGGAATGTCCTAGCCTGCCCTGACATGAAGTGACCTTACCTGGCGGGACCTTACATGTCCTGGCCTGGCCTGACCTGACCTGACCTAACCTGACCCGACCCGGAATGTCCTGACCTGCCCTTACCTGAACTGGCCTGACCTGACTTGACCTTACCTGGCCTGCCCTGGACTGAACTGCCCTGACCCGACCGGACCTGACCTGACGTGACCTGACCTGACCTGACCTATCCTGGCCTGACCTGACTTTACCTGAACTGACCTGACCTAACCTGACCAACCTGGAATGTCCTAGCCTGCCCTGACTTGACCTGACCTTACCTGGCTTGACCTGAACTGACTTCACCTGACGTGACCTGACCTAACGTGACCAACCTGAAATGTCCTAGCCTGCCCTGACCTGAAGTGACCTTACCTGTCGCGACGTTACCTGGCCTGGCCTGGCCTGATCTGACCTCACCTAACCTAAACCGCCGAGATCTGGTCTGGAATGACCCGGCCAGGCATGCCCTGACCTGACGAGACCGGACCTGACCTGACCGAATGTGACCTAACGTAACCTAACCTAACCAAAACTAACATAGCCTACCCTAACTTTGTAAAACCTATCCTAGCCAGACCTACCCAAGCTTCAGCAAACCAAACATAACCAAACCCAACCTACCCAAACTTTTCCTAACCTAACATTACGATACATTACCTAACATGGCCTAACCTAGCCTAGCTAACCTAGCTTAACCTAACCTAACATAACCTAACCCAACCAATCCTAACCTAACCTAATCAAACCTAACCTAAGCACACCTATCCTATCCTAACCTATCGCAAGCTAACCTAACGTAACCTAACCTGACATAATCTAACCTGACCTGACCTGACGTGTCCTAACCTGAGCTGACTTGCCCTGACGTTACCTGGCCTGACATGGCCTGGCGTGAAGTGACCTATCCTATCCTGGCGTGACCTAACCGAACCTGTCCTCTCCTGACCTGACCTGACCTGACTTCACCTGA
>NW_016964886.1:0-1229 GCF_001483705.2 Eufriesea mexicana
GCGCCGCGACCACTATTGCTGGCCTCCCCAGGGTCAACCAGGCTTATGTAGAGCACAGTAGAGCGAAGGAAGGCACCGAAAATCAGTGTATAGCACAAAAGTCGGAGCTATACTGATCAAACCTAATCTAGCCTATCATAACCAAACGTACCTTAGCACAAGCTAACCTACCGAGACAACTATCGCTGGCGTCCAGGGGGCCGGTCAGATCTTATTAGAGGGCAGTAGACCGCAGAGGTCCACCGAATAGCAGAGCACAGCACAAAAGTCTAAGCTATCTTGTCCTAACCAAACCAAACGTAACGTAACCAACCGTAATCTAACACAACCTACCGCAACGAGCCAACTGTCGCTGGCATCCCGAGAGCCAGTCAGAGCATACTAGAGCACAGTAGAGCGTAGAAATCCACCAAATGGCAGAGCACAGCGCAAAAGTCGAAGCAGTCCTAGCATAACCTAAAATAGCTTAAACATACCAAACGTGACATAACTCAATTTATCGTGCTGCGTCCGCTATTGCTGGCCTCCCCTGCTTCCAGCAGAGTATAGTAGACCAATGTACATCGCAGTAATCTACCTAACAGCAGTGTACGGAGCAAAAGTCAAAGCAGTCCTGTCCTGACCCAACGAAACGTAACATAACCAAGCGTAACCCAACACGGACTAACGTGCCGTGACCACTATTGCTGGCCTCCGCAGAGCTAAGCAGAATATACTAGTGCACAGTAGAGCGCAGAAATCAACCGCGTTGCCCTTCATATCACAAAAGTCAACGATAGCCTGACCAAACATAACCTACCCTATCCTACCCAAACGTAACACAACTCAATCTAACCTTCCGCGACTACTATTGGTGTGGCACACATAAACAAGGTGATCATGATAGAGCACAGTAGAGTGCGGAAGTCCACAGAATAACAGTGTTGAGCACAAGCGACAGACATATCGAAGCCAAACCTAACCTAACCTAACCTAACCAAACGTAACATAATTCAACCTAACGCGCCGCTACCAGTATTGCAGGCATTCACGGTGCCCAGCGGGGCACAATAAATTAGTGCAGAGCGATGCAATCCACAGAATCGCAGTGCATAGCAGGAAAGTCAAGGCTATCCTTACCCGACCCATGCTAAAGTAACATAGCCAAACGTAACCCAACTGAAACCAACGTGCCGTGACTACTGTTTCCGGACTCCGTAGAGCCAAACAGGATATATTAGAGCACAGTA
>NW_016964887.1:0-454 GCF_001483705.2 Eufriesea mexicana
TTTTCGGCTAATATCATGGTGAGCAAGATTTTCCGCATAAATAAGGAGGAAAGATACTTTTGGCTTGTCATAGCCATTGCATTGCCACAGAATAAGGCTGAAAAGTTCAATTTTGTTGACATTTTCGACTAATATCGTGGCCAGAAGACATTTCTGCATGAATAACGAGGAAAGATTAAATTGGTTTGCTATAGCCATTGTATTGCAATAGAATCTGACTGAGAAGTTCAATTTTATTGACATCTTCGTCTAATATCTTGGTGAGCAAGATTTTCCGCATAAATAAGGAGGAAAGATACTTTTGGTTTGTTATGGCCATTGCATTGCAACAGAATAAGGCTGAAAAGTTCAATTTTATTGACATTTTCGTCTAGTATCGTGGTGAGCAGGGTTTTCCGCATAAATAAGGAGGAAAGATACTTTTGGTTTGTCATTGCCATTGCATTGCAATGGA
>NW_016964888.1:0-549 GCF_001483705.2 Eufriesea mexicana
GCGTGCGCTGCGGTGCGGTGGTATGCGTGTTCTGTGTGCCTGTAATCGTCCCGTCTCGCGCACGTGGACATGATCCTTTCGCGTCGATTTCCCGTCGCGCCGAGAGGGAACTGCGGCTGCGTCGTGGGAGCACCCTGACAATCATGTTGCCGCGATTTCCAGGGAGCTCCGAAATGTGAAGTGCTGGCCGTCGTTGGGGTTTTAGTGGTTAAAGGTCCCACACAACACCGCCCCCTCCCCCACGTGTCCGGCGACATTGGGAAAATGTCCACCACGTGTGAAAGAAGTATAGCATCGTCCTTTTTGCTGCGCATTCAGTAATATTGTTCTAGGCATGGTGGGTTGAGTTATGTTACGTTTGGTTGCGTTATGTTTCGTTAGGTTATTCTAGGGTAGCTTTGAATCCTGTGCTGTACACTGTTATTGCTATGATTTGCCATTCTATGAAACTCTAATCTAATATGCCATACTTGGCAGCAGGGTGGTCAGAAATGGTGGTCTTTCGTTAAGTTTGGATAATTTCAACTCTTCTCTTATTCCCTGCGATAC
>NW_016964889.1:0-825 GCF_001483705.2 Eufriesea mexicana
GATGGACAATTAACCGAGAGTATCCAACAAAAATGAAAAAACGCGTTGCACTGCTACATCGATGTAAAGGTCCCAACCATTTCGATCAAGCTATTAGTAAGACAAACTACGTATAAATACGAAACAGTAGTACTCAATGGTTAACTGGAGTGTAGCTGCAAAACCGGAACAAAATAGAGATTTCAAAGTGCGTATGGCTACAGGTCTTCGAATCCACGATCGTTTAAGCTTCCAGCATTCGAAAACCATAGGAGGGTTAAGAAGCACATTTTATTATACATTTTATTCCGCATTCCCCTTTCACCTGCCCTCAAGGAATCGACTACTGCAACTAGATATCACCTCGATGACGCCCCTCGATGCATATGCGTTTACCATGCTTCGCTCAACTGTGAATGAGTTAGAGCTGTACATTTCCTCGCTGCAGTATGTCGCTAGAAGTTCGAAATATAGATATGCATTGTCACCTCCCATTTATTGTAACCGAATCACAAGCCCCTGTAGGGGATTCTGTCAGCGAATCGATTAAATCCTACTTACTTTGTGACGATATTAGGACAGATACGTAGTGAGTGCAGAATTAGACACACAAAGGTAGAGCGAAAAAAATTTTTGGAATATCGGCAATAAGACAAAGCTGAAGCTTGTCAGTTACAAAAGTAGCAATAACATTTAGTCCTGTGTACTTTAAAAACGTTTTTAGTTAGTCGATATACAGAGAACCCAATCAGATGTCTGCATTGGAAGATACAATAGAAACAGAAATTTTGTTTCGAAAGGAAGAATTAAAGATGTTCCCGTGTTTCCTTGAAGTGCTGTCTCATT
>NW_016964890.1:0-464 GCF_001483705.2 Eufriesea mexicana
TTATTGACATTTTCGACTAATATCGTGGTGAGCTAGCTTTCATGCATAAATAAGGAGGAAAAAATCTATTGGCGTGCTATAGCCGTTGCATATCTGCAGAATCGAGCTGCAAAGTTCAATTTTATTGACATTTTCGACTAATATCGTGGTGAGCTAGCTTTCATGCATAAATAAGGAGGAAAAAATCTATTGGCGTGCTATAGCCGTTGCATATCTGCAGAATCGAGCTGCAAAGTTCAATTTTATTGACATTTTCGACTAATATCGTGGTGAGCTAGCTTTCATGCATAAATAAGGAGGAAAGAAACTATTGGCGTGCTATAGGCATTGCAATGCTATAGAATCTGTATGGAAAATTCAATTTTATTGACTTTTTTGAAAAATTTTGTTGTGCGCTACCATTCTTGCATAAATAAGGATTAAAGATAATACTGGCGTGCTATAGCCCTTGCAATGATATAGAA
>NW_016964891.1:0-284 GCF_001483705.2 Eufriesea mexicana
ATTGGCTTGATATAGCCTTCGCAATGCTATAGAATCTGGATGGAAAATTCAATCTTATTGACATTTTCGGCTTATATCGTGGTAAGTTAACTTTCTCGCAGAAATAAGGAGGAAAGATTGTATTGGCGTGCTATAGGCCTTGCAATGCTATAGAATCTTGCTGGAAAATTCAATATTGTTGACATTTTCGACTGTTATCGTTGTGAGCTATCATTCTTGCTTAAATGAGCAGGGTAGATTCTATTGGCGTGCTATAGACATTGCAATGATATAGAGTGTGGTTG
>NW_016964892.1:0-646 GCF_001483705.2 Eufriesea mexicana
TATAGCAGGTGATAGATTTTGAATATACTTATTCTCTGGCAAGTAGATGGCTGTACTTGCCATGCGATTGAAGGCGTTAGGCGATCTATACACCAAGTTATAGCAGATTATCGATTTTGAATAGACCTATTTTCTGGCAAGTAGATGTCTGTACTTGCCATTGGATTGAAGGCGGTAGGCGATCTATTTACCAAGCTATAGCATATTATAGATTTTTAATAGACCTATTCCCTGCGTTGTAGATGTCTGTACTAGCCATTGGACTGAAGGTGTTATGCGATCTATTCACCAAGATATAACAGGTTATAGATTTTGAATAGACCTATTCTCTGGCAAGAAGGTGCATATACTTGCCATTGGATTCAAGGCGTTAGGCGATCAATGCACCAAGCTATAGCAGGTTATAGATTTTGAATAGACCTATTCTCTGGCAAGCAGATGGCTGTACTTGCCATTGGATTGAATGCGTTATGCGATCTAATCACCAAGCTATGACAGCTTATAGATTTTGAATAGACTTATTCCCTGGCAAGTAGATGGCTGTACTTGCCATTGGATTGACAGCGTTATGCGATCTATTCAACAAGCTATAACAGATTATAGATTTTGAATAGACCTATTTTCTGGCATGTAGTTGTCTGTACTT
>NW_016964893.1:0-1078 GCF_001483705.2 Eufriesea mexicana
GAACTGGCTGGCGCTGAGATCGGGACCCACGTTCGTTAAATGCTCTCGGAGGCGGGCAGCTAGTACGCGTTCGAAGAGCTCGCCCGCCCTGTCGAGCAGGCATATCGGCCGATATGCCTTCGGAGAGTTCGGGGTCGTCCCTAGTTTAACAACAAACCCCTGTCTGGATCACCACGACCCTCGCTCTCTTCCAACATGCCGGGAAGCGACCGGTCCTGAGGCAGCTGTTGAACAGCCGTCGCGCACGGTCGCCCCACGCTTCCAGAGCCAGTGCAAATGCTCGGCCTGGGATGCAGTCCGGTCCGGCGGCGGTGCTCCTCGCCCCCATCCTGACGGCCGCACGGCACAACTCCTCGCGCGAGACCCCCAGCTCGTCGGACCACCCGACCAGTTCCGACCGCACTGCAGCGGGATGCACCCGATTAGCTGCCACCACAGGGAAGAGGTTATCGATCACTCGCCGCAGGATCTCGGGGTCCATAGGCTCGGTCACGGGGGGCGCCCATGCACTTAACTTCCCCAATACTAATTTATAGGGGCGTCCCCACGGATCGCTTTCGAGCGTCGAGAGTAGTTCGTCCCATTGCGGAGATTTGGCTCTGCGAATCTCCCTCCGGAGATCGCCCACCGCGGACCGGTACCCGCGATAGAGACGCGCGATTTCCTTGGCGGACACCGTGCGTCTTCGACGACGAGCCCGAGTGTACTGGCGCCGGGCGATCACGCATTGCACCCGGAGCTGCGCGATTTCAGCCGACCTCCAGTGCACTGCACCCCGCGAAGGTGGCTCTTTCACGCGCGGCATGGCGACATCGCACGCGCGCGTCATCGCAGCCGTTAGCCGCTCCGCCCCTAATTTCACGCGCGGCATGGCGAAATCGCACGCGCGCGTCATCGCAGCCGTTAGCCGCTCCGCCCCTAAGCTTGCTTCGTCGTTTTCGCGCCCGACAGCCCCATCCGCCCAGGCGACGACCAGGACGGCCGCGGCGAAGAGGTCGCGGTCGAGGCGCCCGATCGCTCATCGCGGCGCGGTGGTGTGCTTCCCGCTGTGTGGACTCACACCGGTGCGAGGAGTGAC
>NW_016964894.1:0-291 GCF_001483705.2 Eufriesea mexicana
ATGTATTGTTCGATGGATGTATGGATGGGTGGATGTATGGATGAATGGATGTATGGAAAGGTGAAGGTATGTAAGGATGTATGTATGGATGAATGGTTGCGTGGATAGATGGATGTATGGATGGATTGAGGTATGGATGGACGGATGTTCGTATGTATGAATGTACGGATGTATGGATGTATGGATGTATGGATGCATGGATGTACCAATGTATGGATGTACGAATGTATGTATGTACGGATGTATGGATGGATGGATGTATCGAATGATGGACGTACGAATGGATGCATT
>NW_016964895.1:0-429 GCF_001483705.2 Eufriesea mexicana
GGCCAGGAAATGTCAGGCCAGGTCAGGACTTTCCGGGTCGGGTCAGGTTAGGTCAGGTCAGGTTAGGTGAAGTCAGGTCAGGCCAGATCAGGAGAGGACATGTTCGGTCAGGTCAGGCCAGGATAGGTTAGGCCACATCACGCCAGGTCATGTCAGGCCAGGTAAGGACAGGTCAAGTCAGGTCAGGTCAGGACAGGTCGGGTCTGGTCATGTTAGATTATGTCAGGTTAGGTTAGGTTTGGTTTGCTTGCGATAGGTTAGGTTAGGATAGGTGACCTCAGGTTAGGTTTGATTATGTTAGGTTAGGATTGGTTGGGTTTGGTTATGTTAGGTTAGGTTAAGCTAGGTTAGCTAGGTTTGGTTAGGTCATGTTAGGTTAGGTTTCGCTATGTTAGGTTAGGAAAGGTTTGGGTAGGTTGGATTTGGTTA
>NW_016964896.1:0-1146 GCF_001483705.2 Eufriesea mexicana
CCAATAAAATTGTATTTTCCAGTGAGATTCTATCGCATTGCAATGGCTATAGCATGCCAATGGCATCTTTCCTCCTCATTTATACAAGATTATTAGCGCACTAAGATATTAGTTGAAAATGTCAATAAAATTGAATTTTGCAGTCAAATTGTATAGCCTTGCAACGGCTATAGCATGCCAATAGAATCTTTCCACCTTATTTATTCAAGAAAATTAGCTCACCACGATATTAGTAGAGAATGTTGATAAAATTGGGTTTTCGGATCACATTCTACAGCATTGCTGTGGCTATAGCACGCCAAAAGAAAGAAGCTTTCCCCCTTATTCATGCAAGCAAATTAGCTCACCACGATATTACACGAAAATGTCGATAAAACTGAATTTTCCAGTCTAATTCTATAGCATTTGAGCGGCTATAGTATGTCAATAGTATCTTTCCTCCTTATTAACGCAAGAAAATTTGCTCACCACGATATAAGGTGAAATAGTCAATAAAATTGAATTTTCCAGTCAGATTCTATAGCATCGCAGTGGCCTTAGCATGCCAATAGAATCTTTCCTTCTTATTAATTGAACAAAATTAGCTCACCACGTTATTAGTCGAAAATGACAATAAAATTGAATTTTCCAGTCAGATTCTATCGCATTGCAATGGCTATAGCATGACAATAGCATCTTTCCCCCTTATTTATTCATGAAAATTAGCTCACCACGATATTAGGCGAAAATGTTAATAAAATTGGATTTTCGGATCACATTCTAAAGCATTGCAGTGGTTATAGCGTGCCAATAGGATCTTTCCCCCTTATTCATGCAAGCAAATTAGCTCAACACGTTATTACTCGAAAATGTCAATAAAACTGAATTTTCCAGTCAAATTCTATAGTATTTGAAAGGCTATTGCATGCCAATGGAATCTCTCCTCCTTATTTATTGAGCAAAACTGGCTCACCGTGATATTAGTCGAAAATATCAATGAAACTGAATTTTCCAGTCAGATTCTATCGCATTGCAATGGCTATGGCATGCCAATAGGATCTTTTCTCCTTATTTATACTAGCAAATTTGCTCACCACGATATTAGTCGAAAATGTCAATAAAATTGAATATTCCAGTCAAATCCTATAGCATTTGAACGGCTATAGC
>NW_016964897.1:0-584 GCF_001483705.2 Eufriesea mexicana
GATGGATGGATGGCTGTATAGATGGGTGTAAGTGTGGATGGCTTGAGGTACGGACGGACGAATGTACGGATGTGTGGATGTATTGATTTAAATATGTATGGATGTATGGATGGACGGATGTATCGAATGATGGAAGTACGAATGGACGCGTTTATGGATGTATGGACGTGTGGATGTATGGTTGTATCACTGGATGGCTGTATGCATGGATAGATTTTTGGATCGATGGATGTATGGATTGGTGGATGTATGGATGGGCGGATGTAAGGATGGATGGGTGTATGGAAGGATGGATGGATGGATGGATGTATATATGGATGGATGCCTGTATGGATGGATGGATGTATGGATGGATTGAGGTATGAATGGACGGATGTACGGAGGTGTGGATGTATGTATGGGTGAATGTAAGGGTGTATGTATGCATGTATGTATGCATGTGTTTATGGGAGTATGCATGGATGTATGAATACATGTATGTATGGATGTATGTATTGATGTATGTTTGGACGTATGTATAGATGGATGAGTGTATGAGTGGATGGATTTATGGCTGTATGGGTGTGTGGATATATGGATGTATG
>NW_016964898.1:0-563 GCF_001483705.2 Eufriesea mexicana
TTAGTCGAAAATGTCAATAAAATCGAATTTTGCTCGCAGATTCTATAGAATAGTAATGGCTATTGCATGCCAATAGAATCATTCCCCCTTATTTATGCAAGTGGGCTAGCTCACCACGATATTAGTCCAAAATTTCAATAAAATTCAATTTTCCAGACAGATTCAGACAGATTCTATAGCATTACAATGCATATAGCACGCCAGTAGTGTCTTTCCCCCTTATGTATGCAAGAAAGTTATGCCGCCACGATATTATTCGAAAAGGTCAATAAAATTGAATTTTCCAGCGAGATTCTATAGCATTGCCATGGCTATAGCACGCCAGAAGATTCTTTCCTCCATATATATCCAACAAAGCTAGGTCACCACGATATTAGCCGAAAATGTCAATAAAATTGAATTTTCCAGCCAGATTCTATAGCATTTCTATGTCTCTAGCACGCCAGTAGAACCTTTCTTCGTTATATATGCAAGAATGCTAGCTCTTCAGGATATTAGTAGAAAATGTCAATAAAATTGTATTTTCCAGCCAGATTCTATAGCATTTCAATGGTTATAGCGCG
>NW_016964899.1:0-833 GCF_001483705.2 Eufriesea mexicana
GATACATTCATCCATCCATACATCCACCAATCCATACGTCCATCGATCCATACATCTATCCATTCATACACCAATCCAGCAATCCATCCATCCGTCCATACATCGATACATACATCACTACGTCCATCCATTCATTCATCCAAACAACCATCCATACATACATACATCCACCCATACCTCAATCCATCCATACATCCATTCTTGCGTACATCCATTCTTCCGTACATCCATTCATCCGTACATCCGTCCATCCATACATCCAACCATTCATACGGACATCAATCCATACATCCACGCATCCATACAGCCATCCTTCCATACAACCATCCATCCATACTAGCACTCATCCATACATCCATCGATCCATACATCTATCCCTCCACTCATTCATCCATCCACACGTTCATACATCCACACATCCATAAATCCATCCATCCATACATCCATGCAACCATACATAGGTACTTCCATACATCCATGCATACATCCATACATCCATCCACCCATACATCCATCCACTCATACATCCATCCATCCACACATCCATACAATTATAGATCCAAACATGCATTCTTCCGAACATCCGTCCGTCCATAGCTCAATCCATCCATACATCCATCCATCCATACGGCCATCAATCCATACATTCATCCACCCATACATCAATTCTTCCATACATTCATCCAGCCATACAACCACCCATCCATACATCCATCGATCCATACATCTATCCACCCAAACATCCATCCACACATCCACACACCCACACGTCCGTACATCCATATATCCTTCCATTCGTACGTCTATCATTCGATACATCCTTCCATCCATAC
>NW_016964900.1:0-537 GCF_001483705.2 Eufriesea mexicana
TCCATACACACATCCATACCTCAATCCATCCATACATCCACTCTTCCGTTCATCCATACATCCGTACATCTGTTCATCCATACCTCAACCCATGTATACATCCATCCATCCATACGGCCATCAATCCATACATTCATCCATCCATACACCCATCCCTCCATACATCCACCCTGCCATACTACCACCCATCCATACATCCATCGATACACACATCTATCCGCCCATACATCCATCCATCCATACATAAATACATCCACGCAGCCATACATCCATAATTCCTTCCATTCGTACGTCTGTCATTCGATACATCCATCCATCCATACAACCATACATACATCCATACATTCATCCATGCAAGCATCCATACATACATCCATTCTACCGTCCACTCACCCACTCATTCGTCCACCCACACATCCACCATACATCCATTCCTCTGTACATCCATATATTCATACATACATACATACATGTATACATACCTCCGTACATCCATAACGCAAATACAGCCATACCTACATACATCCATACATACAA
>NW_016964901.1:0-672 GCF_001483705.2 Eufriesea mexicana
ACCCAACGTGCAGAGACCACTAATGCTGGCCTCGCCGGAGCCAAACAGAAAATACTAGAACGCAGTATAGCGCATATATCCGCGGATGGCAGTTTGCAGTACATAAGTCTGAACTATCCCACTCTAAGCCCAAAACGTGACACAACCAAACATGGTTTAACACAACCTAGCCAGCCGAGACCACGGTTGTTGGCCTTCTCAACCAGAAGCGGGATATACTACGGCACAGCAGGGCGCTGAAATCTACCGCATTGCAATGTATTGCACAAAAGCCGTGGATATCCTGACATAACCTGACATCGCCTGACTAAACAAAACGTAGTATAGCTCAGAATAACGAGCGGCGACCGCTGCTCCTGGCCTCCCTAATCCCAAGCAGATGGCCGTAGAGTAGAGCACATCATAGAAATCCACCGAATAGCGGTGTATAGTACGAAAGTCAAAGCTATCCTGACAAAATTTAACCTAACGTGACCTAACGAAATGTAACATTACCCAACCTAACGCGCCGGGACCACTATCCCAGGTCACCCCAGAGCAGAGTAGAGCATATTAAAGCACATAAGAGCGCAGGAAATCACAGAATATCTGTGTGCAGCACAAAAGGCGAAGTACCATATCCTAACCAATCCAAACGTAACACAACCAAACGTAATATAACTCAACCTAGCA
>NW_016964902.1:0-632 GCF_001483705.2 Eufriesea mexicana
ATTCAATTTTACTGACGTTTTCGACTAATATCGTGGCGACCTAGCTTTCTTGGGTATATAAGGCGGAAACATTCTATTGGCTTGCTATAGACATTGCAATGCTATAGAATCTGGCTGGAAAATTCAATTTTATTTACATTTTCGACTAATATCGTAGGGAGCTAACTTTCTTGCATAAATAAGGCGGAAAGAGTCTATTGGCGCTCCATAGCAATTGCAATGCCGTAGAATCTGGCGGGATAATTAAATTTTATTGACGTTTTCTACTAATATCGTGGTGACCTAACTTTCTTGAATAAATAAGGAGCAAAGATTCTAATGACGTATTATAGCCATTGCCATGATATCGAATCTGGCTGGAAAATACATTTTTATTGACATTTTCCACTAATATCATGGTGAGCTAACTTTCAAGCATAAATAATGAGGAAAGACTCTATTGGCAGGCTAAAGCCATTGCAATGATATAGAGCCTGGCTGGAAAATTACTGGAAAATTTAATTTTATTGACATTTTCGAGTAATATCGTGGCGACCTAGCTTTCTTGAGTATATAAGGAGGAAAGATCCTTCTGGAGTTCTGTAGCTTTTGCAGTGCTATAGAATCAGGCTGGAAAATACAATTTCATTGAG
>NW_016964903.1:0-290 GCF_001483705.2 Eufriesea mexicana
GACCTGACGTGACCAGGCCTGACGTGACCTGACTTGACCTGATCTGACATGACCTGACCTGACCTCACGTGACCTGGCCTGACATCATCTGATCTGACCTGACCTGATATGGCCTGGGCTGACATGACCTGACCTGACCTGACCAGCCCCGACCTTGCCTGGCCTGTCCTGACCTCAACTGACCTGTCCTGACCTGATTTGACATGACCTGACATGACCTGACCTACCTTGACCTGACCTTGCCTGACCTGGCCTGAACAGAACTGACCTGAACTGACATCATCTCACTG
>NW_016964904.1:0-581 GCF_001483705.2 Eufriesea mexicana
ACCCGAACAAACGTATCCTAACAAAGCGTAACCTAACATAGCCTAACGCGCCGCGACCACTATAACTGGCCTATTATAGTGGTCGCGGAGCATATTAGAGAGAGTAGAGCGCAGAAATCCTTAGAATCGCATTGTATGGGTGAAAAGTCGACGCCAACCAAACCTCACCTAAGCCAACGTAACGTAACCAAACGTAGATTAACGCAACATAACGTGCCGCGACCACTATTGCTGGAATCCCGAGCGTCGGGCATAGTACAGTGGAGCAGTGCCGAGCACAGAAATCCACCGAATAGCAGTGTGCTGCGCAAAAGTCAAAGCTATCCTGTCCCAACCTAACAAAGCGTAACTTAACCAAATGCAACCTGACTCATCCTATCGCGCCGAGACCACTATTGCTGCCGTCCTCAGTGCAAAGCTGAACGTATAAGAGGAGATTAGAGCGCAGAAATCCGTAGATCCGAGCATGGCACAATGGTCTAAGCTACTCTATCCTAACATAGACAAACATAACGTAGCCGAACGTAGCCAATCTCAACCTAACATACAACGACCGCTATAGCTGGCATCCCGAGACTCGA
>NW_016964905.1:0-522 GCF_001483705.2 Eufriesea mexicana
TTGCGATGGCTATAGCACGCCAATAGAATCTCTCATCCTTATTTATGCAAGAAAGTTAGCTCACGGCGACATAGGTTGAAAATGACATAAAAATTGAATATCCCAGCCAAATTCAATATCATTACAATGGCTACAGCACGCCTATACAACCTTTCCTCCTCATTTATGCACGAAAGCCTGCTCTACACGATATTAGTCGTGAACGTCAATAAATTCGTATGTGCCTGCCATATTCTATAGCAATGAGATGGCTATAGCACGCCAATAGTATCACTCCTCCTTATTTATGAAAGAAAGTTTGCTCACCACGGTATTAGTCGAAAATGACAAAAAATTGTGTTCTCCAGGCTGATTCTATAGCATAGCAATGGCTATAGCACCCCAATAGGATCTTTCCTACTTATATATGCACGAAAGCTAGCTCTACACGATATTAGTCGAAAATGTCAATTAAAAATTATTTTCCTGCCAGATTCTATATCATTGCGATGGCGATAGCATGCCAACAGAATCACTCCTCCT
>NW_016964906.1:0-246 GCF_001483705.2 Eufriesea mexicana
TTATGGATGGGTGGATGGGTGGATGTATGTATGGATGCATGCATGGATGTATGTATTGATGCACTAACGGGTGTGTCTATGGAAGTATGTATGGATGAGTGTATGGGTGTATGCATGGATGAATGGATGTATGTATGGACGTATGTATGGATGTACGTTTGGATGGATGAGTGCATGAATGCTTGGATTTGTGTATGTACGGATGTGTGGATGTATGGATGTATGGATGTATGTATGTATGGATGG
>NW_016964907.1:0-338 GCF_001483705.2 Eufriesea mexicana
ATCCTATCCTCACATGTCTAAGCGTAATATAAACAAACGAAACAGAACGTAACCATACGTGACAAGACAATTGTTGCTGACAAACACAGAGACGTGCAGAATTTGCTGGAGCACAGAAGAGCACAGAAGGCCACCAAATAGCAGTGTAAAGTACAAAGGACAAAGAATCCTAACATAACTTGACATAACCTAGCATAACCAAACTTAGACTAACTATCCCCAATGGGACGAGTTCACTGTTGCTGCCCTTCCCATCGCCATGCAGAACATATTATAGGGCATGAGAGCGCCGAAATCCATAGAATCGCAGGATATAGCTGTAAAGTCAAAGCCACCGT
>NW_016964908.1:0-1054 GCF_001483705.2 Eufriesea mexicana
TCAGCTATGATACGTTCGGCTAGGTTACGATAGCTTGGTCTTGGCTTGGATAGCTTTGACTTCGCGGTGTAAGCTGCTATTAGGTGGATTTTTGCGCTCTGCTGGTTTCTGATATATTCTGGTTGGTCCAGGGGATTCCAGCAACCTTGGATGCGGGACTATATGTTGGGTTAGGTTACGTTTGGTTAGGATATGTTAGCTTGAGTTTGGCTTGGATAAGTTTGAATTTTCTGCTATTCACAGCGATTCTATGTATGTTTGCGCCCTACTCTCCCCAGATACGCTTTGCTTGGGTGCGGACATGTCAGCATTACTGGTCTTGGCACGTTAGGTTGGGTTGCGTTACGTTCGGTTAGGTTAGGTTAGGCTAAGCTTTGCCAGGATATCTTTGACTTTTCTGCTTTTCATTGCCATTCTGTGTACACCTGCACTCTACACTCCTCTGGTATGGCTTGCTTGGCGATGGGGAGTACAGCAATATTGGGCTCGGCTCGTTAGGTTTGGTGTGTTTACGTTTGGTTTGTCCAGATTGGTTTGTCCAGTTTAAGTCATGCTAGGTCCGGATATCTTTAACATGTGTGCTATACACTGCTATATAGAGGCCTCCTGCACTGTAATTTGCGCCAGTATATTCTGCTTATCGCTGGGGAGACCAACAACAGTAGTCCCGGCACGTGATATTAGGATAGCTTATGTTCCATTGCATAAAGTTTGGATATGTTATTATAGGATGGAACGGACTTTTGTGATACAGACTGCTGTTTGGTGGATTCCAGCGTTCTACATTGCTCTACTGCGCACTGCTCGACACGTCGGAGGCCAGCATTAGTGGCCGCGGCACGTTAGGTTGGATTATGCTACGTTTGGTTGTGTGACGTTTGGCTAAGTTAGGATGGGGTAACTTTCACTATTGCGCTATGCACTGGGTTTCTATGGATTTCTGCTCTCTACTCTACTCTAATGTCTTCTGCTTCTCTGTGGGGAGTCCAGCTGTAGTGGCCGCGACACGCTAGGTTTATTTATGCTACGTTCGGCTGTGCCTCGATTGGTTGGG
>NW_016964909.1:0-302 GCF_001483705.2 Eufriesea mexicana
CTACTCTGACCTATGTGCTCTTCACTGATATTCGGTAAATTTCTACGCTCTAATGTGCCCTAGCATATTCAGCTTGGCCCTGGAGATGCCAGCAAAAGTGGTCTCGGCACGTTAGGTAGGGTAGGTTTCGTTTGTATATGTTACGTTTGGCTAGGTTAGGAGGCGCAGGTTTGACTTCTGTGCTTTACATAGCTGTTCGTTGGATTCCTGTGATCTACTGTGCTCTACTACATTCTGCTTGGCTCGAGGGTGGCCAGCAACAGTGTCGTCTGCACGTAACGATGTGGCGGTTTACGTTCGTT
>NW_016964909.1:337-539 GCF_001483705.2 Eufriesea mexicana
GCTTTAACCTTTGTGCTGTACACAGCCTTTCGGTGAATTTCCACGTTCTACTGTGATCTAGTAAGACCTGCTTTGCTCTGTTTGGGGGGCGGCAAGAATAGCGCTCTCCGCACGTTAAGTTGTGTCAGGCTATGTTTGTTAATGTTCTGTTGGTTTGGGTTAGGTTTGGTTTACTTCGAATTTTCAGATATACACTGCGGTC
>NW_016964910.1:0-1714 GCF_001483705.2 Eufriesea mexicana
AATTAAAGCCATTTTTTCCTAACCTAACAAATCGTGACGAAGCCAAGCGTAACATAACTCAATGTAACGTACCGCGACCACAACTGCTCGCCTCCCACATTCGTGCATAGTATTGTAGAGCACAATATGTCGCCCAATTCCACGGAACAACAGTGTACAACAGGAAGGTAATAGTCATCCAAACCTAACCCAAACGTACGTATCTTAACCAATCGTAGCATAAAACATCCTATCGTTCCGAGACCGCTATTGCTGGAACCCCCACAGACAAACAGAGCATGATCGTGGTGTGTAAACTATTCTGCATAATGTAGGAGGAAAGATTCTTTTGGCGCGCTATAGCCATTCCATTGCAATAGAGTCTGAGTGGAAAGTGCAATTTTATCAACATTTTCGACTACCATTCGACTGCATTTCGAATAAGATATTCGAACGTGCTCTAGCATATTCTGCTGTGCTCTGGTGAGGTCAGCAATAGTGGTCAACGCACGTTTGGGCGAGTTACGCTATGCTAGGTAGGGGTTATTATGTTTGCTTATGTTAGGCTCAGATAGCAACGACTTTTGAGCTCTACATTGCTATTCTGTGCATTTCTGCGCTCTACTGCGGCCAAACATGTTCTGATTTGCTAACGGAGCTCAGTAATAGCGGTCTCACCACGTTAGATTGTGTTTGGTTAAGTTTGGTCATGTTACGTTTGGTTACGTTAGGATAGGATATCTTTGACTTTTGTCCTATACACTGCTATTTGGTCGATTTATGCGGTCTACTGTGCTCTAGTATGTGCTGCTAGGCTCTGGAGATGCTTCCAATGGCGGTCTCGGCAAGCTAGGTTGAGTTAGGTCACGATTGTCTTGGCTAGGTTTGGATACGTTTGTTTAGGGTAGCTTTGTTTTTCCTGTTATACACTTTCCTGTTATACTATACCTCTCTCTCCATTGCTATTCTACACTCTGTTAAGCCCTCGTGATGGCAGCAATAGCGGTTGCGGCACGTCATGATGAGTCCGTAGCGATCGCTTATGTCACGCTTTGTCAGGTTAGGATAGAATAGTTTTGACTTCTGCCCTATACACAGCAATTCGGTGAATGCCTGAGCCTTACCTTTCTCTAATATGCTCTGTATGGCGCTGCGGGTGCCAGGAACGGTGGTCTCAGCACGTTAGGTTGAGACAGGCTTCGCTTTGCTAGGTTGAGCTGTGGCAGGCCAGCTTAGCTTGTGTCTGACTTTCATGCTTTGCACTCCAGTACGGCAGATTTCACCGCCCTGCGCGTGCCGAGATAACTATCGCTGCCTTCCGCATGGCAAAGCAGAACATATTAGAGCAGAACAGAGCGCAGAAATCCAATGAATCGCAGTGTGTACCAGAAATGTCGGAACCATCCGAATCCAACCAAGGCATACATAACCTAACCAAACGTATCATATCTCAGCCTAACCTGCCGAGACCACCATTACTGTCTTCGCCAGCGCAAGGCAAACCATACCAGAGCACAGTGGAGTGAAGAGGTGCTCCCAAAAACAGTGCACACCACGAGAGTCAATGTTATCAGTGCATAACCCAAGCAAACGCAACCTAGCCACCGTAGCCTAAGAGAACCCAATGTTCGGAGTCCACTACTACTGGCCTCCACAGATTGCAGCAGAATACAGTGGAGCAATGAAGGGCGCTGGAACACACCGTGTTGCACAGTGTAGCGCATCGGTCGAAGAT
>NW_016964911.1:0-690 GCF_001483705.2 Eufriesea mexicana
CATATATGATCAGGTCAGGTCAGGTCAGATCAGTCAGGTAAGGTCAGCCCAGGTCAGGTCAGGTCAGGTTAGGTCAGCTCAGGTCAGGCCATGTCAGGTCATGTCAGTTCCGGAGTGGTCAGGCCAGGCCAGATCATGTCTGGTCAGGTCAGGTCAGTTCTGGTCAGTTCACTTCAGATCAGATCATGTCATGTCAGGTCACATCAGGTAAGGTCAGGTCAGGCAAGGTCGGGGCTGTTCAGGTCAGGTCAGTTCTGGTCAGGTCAGGTCAGGTCCGGTCAGCACAGGTCGTGTCAGGTCAGGTCAGGTCAGTTCAGGTCAGTTCACTTCAGATCAGATCATGTCATGTCAGGTCACATCAGGTCAGGGCAGGCCAGGCAAGGTCGGGGCTGGTCAGGTCAGGTCAGGTCTGGTTAGGTCAGGTCAAGTCAGGTCAGGTCCGGTCAGCTCAGGTCAGCTCAGTTCGGATCAGTCAGGTCAAGTTTGGTCGGGTCATGTCAGGTCAGGTCAGGACAGGTCAGTTCAGGTCAGGGCAGGTCAGTCCAGGCGAGGCCAGGTCGTGTGAGTTCAGGTAAGGTCAGGTCAGTCAGGTCAAGTCAGTTCAGTCAGGACAGGTCGGGTCAGGTGAGGCTGGTTTAAGTCAGGACAGTTCAGGTCAGGTCAGGTAATGTCAGGTCAGGTAAGGTCAGT
>NW_016964912.1:0-537 GCF_001483705.2 Eufriesea mexicana
AGATAGTTCACCACTATATTATTCGAAAATGTCTGTAAAATTGAATTTTCCAGCCGGATTCTACAGCTCTGCTATGGCTATAGCATGTCAATTGAATATTTCCACCTTATTTATGAAAGAAACTTAGCTCACCACTATATTACTCGAAAATGTATATAAAATTGAATTTTCCAGCAGTATTCTATAGCTCTGCAAAGCTATAGCGCGCCAATAGAATCTTTCCTCCTTATTTATGCAAGAAAATTAGCTCACCACGATATTATACTAGAATGTCAATAGAATTTAATTTTCCAGCCAGATTATATAGCATTGCAATGGCTATAGCAACAGCACGCCAATAGTATCTTACCTCCTTACGTATGCAAAGGAGATAGCTCACCACGATATATGTCGAAAATGTCAATAAAATTGAATTTTCCTGGAGATTCTATAGCATTGCAATGGCTATGCCACGCCAACAGAAACATTCCTCCTTATTTACCCAAGAAAATTAACACACCACGATATTTGTCGAAATTGTCAATAAAATTGAATTTC
>NW_016964913.1:0-1548 GCF_001483705.2 Eufriesea mexicana
CACTATTGGCAGTCGACTAAATGTAATTCTTGGAGATACTGGTAAATATCTGTGAGGATGTAATCAGAGACTGCAGTTACTGTCATGGCATAAATAACCTACGTAGATGGTAATGAAAATGTTGAATAAAATAAGTATCTGTATTTATGTTCCACTCGTATTGACAGTAAGGGTCCGGACTTTCCAAATGGAATGCCTTTTCATTGAATTAATTAATAATACATTTAATAATAACAGATGACAGTAGTATAATTTCTAAGGACGGTGTGTGAATTTTTTAATTTTAATTAGCAAACAATTTCATTAAAAATTCCTTATTAAATAAGAATCTGGAGAAGTACGAATAATAAAGAACTGAATAGAATATTAGCATTCAAAATGAGATTCTGATATATTTTCTGCAGTACCAACCATACTTGACGTAGTATTAGTTGATATAACAATTTGTGATTCTGTTGAAGGCATTCTGAAGACAGTGAAAAATGAAACCGGCTACAAAATGAACTCGTGAAGCCTTATTTCACAACCAAGCGGTTAGTAACGTTTTGTTTCGAAACTTTTGTCTGAATATTATCCAATTGAATACTCTAGCAACTGATCAAGGCACTGGAACTTACTTGCATGTTTAATTAAGTGCCTTTAGGTTAATTCCATATTGTCACTGGAAAAATTGCCTCACTTTCAAATTTCAAATACATACCTCAAGCCTCCGATCTATACCATATGATAATAAGTACACTTCTCTCAAACTATTCATTAGTTGCATGCATGGTGTGTCAGAATAGTAGTAATCCGAAGAATAAGTAATTAAATTTTCGAAGGTGTAATTAATTTGGAGGACACGCATATATCATTCCTTAAAGAAGTTCAGCTTTCCTTTCAACCATCTTCTTAAATTTCATCGTTACATATTATAAAATTGAAATAAGAAATAAATTAGATTATGACTTAAAGATATCATGCGTACTAATATTACTGATAATATAAGCTGTAATTTAAGAAGATTCGTTAGTAATAGTTTATTCTAATTATACACCTTCTTCCGTTTTCCATTTCTTAGGTACCAATCATTATCTCTTATTACAGGATCTCCTGGTGACCAGACTTCCATATCTAATTTGCCAAAAATTATTTAACCCCTATAAGTTCAACTTACAATGATCAAGGCAGAGGTCTTCGATAGAGATCACCATGTCTCCAGAGTTTCGCACTGCGTGGTAGAAAAGGGATGTAGAACTTTCAACGAGAGTAGAATATAAGTTGCTACACTTCATCTACTTCATTAAAAAAATTACGAATTGCATACCTGTAATGTGCACTATTATTCCACGTTATTTCGTTCCCCTTGGTTAATGTTTTACACGTTGCACGGATGCACTACACTCTCGCTTCGCGTGCAACTCTTGATATCTCGGATATTCTAGCTCGCTTTACAACAGACGTAGGTGATAACGTACGAAATATCTGTGACTCGCGCTCCGGTAAAAAAACGTTGATAAACGTCAGCTTTCAAATTTTACATTAATCCTTACGATTTTGTTTACATTC
>NW_016964914.1:0-678 GCF_001483705.2 Eufriesea mexicana
TGCGTGTGTGCCCAGCGGCAGCCGACACCCTTTCCGCCTGACGCAGGTGCCAACAGGGCACGGGTGCTTTGGAGTTTAACTGCGTCGCATCGGCCTGGAAAGTGACACGTATTCCCTTCTCTGCGGGGAAGGGAGTGTCACGGCGCAGCACACGCTGGACGTATATCTGGCGTGGGCTCTCGAGTGCCGGGCACTATGTCGCGAGATAGGTCCGGACGTCTCTCCCTGCGTCGTCGTTGCGCAGATGAGCGTAGGTGCGTGGCGTGCCGTGGCCAGCTTCTGCGAGGCGGTCATGTTATGGAAGGAGGCCGCGGAGGGAGCCCCCGTGCGAAGCGCCTGTTCCACGCGCATAGGGCGCGGGAGAATGCGAGCGCGGCGCTGCTTGGCGCTACGCGCCCTGCCGGACGGGATAACGCGTTGGCCCTCCGCCTTCCCGAGCGATCCTGTACTTACGGCAGAGGGGAACGATCCCCATTGTAACCTGGATCAGGGAGGCAACGGGCAGATAATCGTGGTCGCGGCAAGTTCCTTTGCGCTATGTTACGTTCGGTTAGGTACAGTTAGCTTGGGTTAGTTTTGGACAACTGCAACTTTTGTGCTACAAACTGCTGTTCTATGGAGTTCTGTGCTCTACTGTGCTCTAGGGTGGACTGCTTGGCTCTGGAGAGGCCAGCGATA